>NC_039269.1:28783275-29083275 GCF_003368295.1 Carassius auratus
CTTTTATTCAAAGTTCTGATTTTTACATAATTATTTTAATGAATGCCATTAATAAAACTTATTCTCAAGAGTTTTTGCCATTTCTCAGGCTATATGACCATGGGTGCATTCCAGGCTGCCCACTGGACCCAACAGTCATTTGGTACACAAGCCGCTCCAATGGCCTTTGGGGTTCAGGGACCATTGCAGGTGGCCCAGATGCTCCCTGGAGGCCAGCCTGTGATTTGGGGTCAGGCTAATCTCTTCCACTCTCCAGCCACGGGCCAGCAGCAATGGGCGTTTTTACCATCCCAGACAGTTGGAATGGGGGCGCATCCGATTCCAGCCGCAGTGCTTCAAGGTCTGGTTCCCATAGCTGCCATGCGCCCGCACTCCTGTGAACCTCCCGAGACTTCATCAAACATAATGAGCCCTCAGCACTGTGTAGAACCTACCCTAAAGGAAAGTGGATATAAGGACGCCCTAAACAAGGACCCCCAGGAGGAAACCATAGCTGTTCAGATTTGCACAAGCCAACATGATCCTGCACAGTCCTCTGGGAAACTGGAAATGGACTGTTGTGGTGAGCTTGATCTTTCACAGTTGAGATTGACTTCAGAGTCGTCAACATTACCATCCCCAACTGATTCTTGTGAGTTTAAAGCACTACAACCAAAGATTGATGTTTAACATATGACATGCATCATCGCCATCCATTTGATTCCATTTCCACAGGTGCTGCTACTGGTCCTGAGCAGGACACCATGTCTCCAGCAGCTTCCCCCTCAATAGAGCCATTGCTCGTGACTGCAAATGATAGCTTAGTCAATGCACCAGAAGCTTCGGTAATGGTTGTGTCATAGCTGTATGAATGTGATTTGTCTAAAGTCTAAAGTGCTAAAGTCTGTTTCAGTTTTTCACCAATAATCACATTCTCTATGTCTTATAGGAGGCATGTGCTCAAACTCCCAGCACTGATGAGATGCCACCAGATGCTCAGATAAACCTTCCAGACTCTTCACAGCTGGTTGTCGAAAGAGAGATGTCTTCTGGGTTGGTTTGCTCTCTTTCTGACTTTCTTCTTCAAGGTTCTATATCAGAGGATTCCAATTCTGCTCGTGGAGGGCCACTGTCTTGCAGAGTTTAGCTCCAATCCTAATTAAACACACTTCCAAGTACACTAAGTCTGTTGGGGGGGGGGGGTTGGAGCTAAACTCTGCAGGACACATTGGCCCCCAGGAGCAAGACTGGAACCTGTTCTACATCACACCATATGTTATATGTCACATGCTAAGACTTCGACTGAAGCAGTAGCACAATGAGTGTAGGCTGGAGATTCCCAACTCCTCCCTTCCTTTCTCTGTTCTTGTTGCTAAAGATCATTCATCAGTGAAGCCTGGAATAATCCCAAAGCTGCACCTTAGTTCAGATCTGGTTGCAGGCATTTTGCCAAAAGACAGTATTCTTCAGAAAGAAGCATCAGTAGTACGGTAGTGGTTATGTCGTTAACTTTCTTCATTTTAAGTGGCTCATGTTGTTATGAAAATCCGTCCTCTAAAGCCTCTCTGAAGATGTTGAGCAGCCCTCATGGTCAGTGTCCATAGAGTAGCTCAGATGGGGAAAACACACCGGAGGCACCTTCCGCACCCTAAATAGTAGAGGTTCCAGCCATTTGTACCATTCCTTTAGGAAAATGAGCAATGAACTGCTCCAGGACCACCAGACTGATAGTTCCTTTGATATTGTGTGGTTGCTCCTGTAACCACCGATGAAAGGCATCATAGGACATTATAAATGGCTAACTTCTTTCCCCCACCTTAACTGACTGGAAATGCCATCTTGAGGTGTGGTTGATCTGCGGCAGGGATCATAAACATAACATATTTTGGTTAAAATTTCTAAATAGTGTAAAACAACACCCTTTATACCCTCAAAAACAGCTCTTTTTACAGCAAGTCATTTTGTTGCATGTTCCTTTAAATGCAAATGATCTCTGCTGACCCCGCCTCTCACCTCCGAGCCGCTCTCTGAAACAAGTAAACTTGAACTGCATTCATCCTGAAACTTGCTAACTAGCATATTGTTAGGAAAGGCGATTTGCAAAGATTAATAAAAAAACAACAGCAACCTTATACTCACTTCTGGAGGTAAAGCAGGATAACAAATTATTCGCACAACTATGTAGATCGGGGCGGATTCCCTTCAAAAACAAATGTAATCCACTACGTCTTCAGCGGCTCCGATGTCGTGAGTAAATGATGACTGCTATCTTCATTATTACATTCAAAAACAAAACACATCAATCACCTAGGAGCCATTCTCCGGGGTCGAAACAATGGCGGACTAATGACAGCTCACTCAGCAGTGATAAAACCAAAGAATGACGGCACTAATAATCAACAATTGTGGGAGGGGCCTGTGCAGAACCACATAATTCTGCCAAGAATCTGAGATCGGCTTGATTAAAAACAAAAAAGCACTGGATTGATTTTTATCATTGTAGGGTGGTTGTATACACACACTGCCAACACACATGTAAAAGTGAATTTTGCATCCGATGACCCATTTAGGCCAGGAGGTTCTGCACAGGATGGGCTGCTTGACCTTTAGGTATCTGTCACAGAAGGAGCAACTTGTCTCTGGCGTCTCTTCAGACAGGTTCATGCATGTCTCCGGTTCTTGATGAGTGGCCATGCGGAGCAGTGAACACTGTGTCCGGAGCACAGCCCTCCTGGCCCTTTGGAGCAGGCAGCAGTGCTCTTCTTGCTCTATAGGCTAGTGACAAATGGTCAAAAAGTGCTTTAGTTTTCGAGATACCCCTACCGGAGGTAGAACTAAACCCAACAATGTTTTTCCTCATCTCTAAGGTCTCCCATATATGAAATGGATTCTTGGCTAAAAATATTTTACTGCTAAGATTGTTAAATTAACAGATATTGTTATACACCACAAAACCAATAAAGGACTAAAATATAGCCTGTCCGTATGGGAGTTATGGCATATAAACTAATGCAGATCAATCACACAAGCTCTGAGAGCTTTGAAACTTGACATGTTTGTAGTCAGGAAGTTGATTTAACTACTAGAAAAGACTGGATGTGAATATCTTGATGTATGGAATAAATAGACACATGTAAACACATATCTAAAATAAGCGGACATGCACAAATTTAATATCTATGCAGAATGTTTTCATTTACTTTGTGCTTGCTTTGCCTGGCATTATCATAGAAACACATATGATGGCTTGTTGGAAAGGTGGGGTTGTGCTGAATCCAGCAATACCAAATATGTAAATATATGATAAAAGAGAAGTGTTCTGTCACTCAATGTATGATGTGTCCAAAATGAATGAAAATGGAACACTGACATAATTGAGTCCAAACCCATTCATTATCAGTGGTGAGAAGAATGTTGAGAAATTCAAATATAAGAGACATCAAAAAATATTTAATATGGCACCTTGTACTATATGGAAATCGAAAGATAACACCTTACCATAGCACAAACAGGAGACCAGGAGTTTGAACTTTTTAATAAAACTATAACTTAACTTCACACAACACAACTTAAATTATTAATATGTAAATATATGATAAAAGAGAAGTGTTCTGTCACTCAATGTATGAGGTGGCCAAAATGAAAGAACACTGGACAAAATAGCCTCAAGTCCAAATCACATTATCAGTGGTGAGAAGAATGTTGACAAATTCATGGTTACTGCAAAGTAACTTACATTAGGTAAGTGCTGATCTATATTTATGATACATTTACTAATAATACATTTCATAAGGCACAGTATACTATACAATTCATATGAACCACAGATCCAATTGAATCAGGTTAACATTGGAATGGAACACCTTTATTAAAATATCGTCACTGACAGGCAGAATCCTCGCATGTCCAAATTTTGTCTATTTCATATTTTTTCACAATTCAATGCTATTGGTCAAACCCCACATGGTAAACAATCTAAAGTGTTGAAAATAGATTGAGAGCAAATCTCTTAACTCCATTGGACACTTCAGCTGTCTGAGAATCCTCGTAACGCCACCTCTTCTTCACTCCACGGCAGGAGGTTCCACGGCATTTTGTGTCCTCAGGATTTAAAGTCGCAACGATTGAGAAATCCTCATCGAGCAACACATAAAGCAAGCCTTAACTCAGATTTTATCTATTTTAAACTATGATATCAGTTATTGATGTATTTTAAATGTCTACTTATTACTAGGCAAGGCAAGGCAAGTTTATTTATATAGCACATTTCATACACAATGGTAATTCAAAGTGCTTTACATAAAATAAAGTAAAATAATCATGAAGAAAAATAATAAAAATAAAGACAAGCAATTTTAAAACTTTTAAAATTATGAAAAAAACTACTTAACTAAAATGAATTTAAAAACAGTTAGAAAATGATTTTACATAAAAAAAGTGAAAATATAGTGCAATCAGTTCGGACATTGCACAGTGCTCATTTAATAAATGCACAGCTAAACAGATGAGTTTTGAGTCTAGATTTAAATGTGACTAGTGTTTTAGCACATCTGATCTCTTCTGGAAGCTGATTCCAACTGCAGGCAGCATAGTAACTAAAGGAGGACTCCCCTTGTTTTGTGTGAACCCTTGGTATTTCTAACTGACTTGATCCTAGTGGTCTGAGTGCTCTGTTAGGTTTATATTCAGTGAACATATCTGCAATATATTTCAGTCCTAGGCCATTTAGTGACTTATATACGAGTAAAAGTACTTTAAAATCAATCCTATATTTAACTGGAAGCCAGTGTAAGGACCTGAGGACTGGTGTGATGTGCTCAGATTTTCTGGTTCTAGTCAGAATCCTGGCAGCAGCGTTCTGCATGAGCTGCAGCTGTCTAATGGTCTTTTTGGGAAGGCCGGTGAGGAGCCCATTACAATAGTCCACCCTGCTGGTGATAAAGGCATGAACAAGTTTCTCCATGTCTTGGCTGGAAACAAAACCTCTAATTCTTGCAATGTTTTTGAGATGATAGTATGCTGATTTAGCTACTGCTTTGACATGACTACTGAAACTCAGACCAGTCTCCAGAATCACACCAAGATTCCTGACATGATTTTTAGTTGTTTGACCCCTAGAGTCAAGGTATGCATTCACCTTGAACACTTCATGTTTGTTTCCAAATGCAATGACTTCAGTTTTTTCCTTGTTTAGCTGAAGAAAGCTCTGGCACATCCAACTATTAATTTTATCAATGCATTGGCAGAGGGAGTCAATAGGCGGATCTTTTGTGAAGTCATTGTTTATGTTCGTCACGTTGCATCATGGGAATCGTGTGGCAGGAAACACCGCTAGATACCTGTAATTTGATTGTTTTGCACGTTTGGAGGAGGATTTAGAGAAGAGGATGGTTCACTCTTGCTGTGTGGTCGATTGTACGGTTAGTTGGGGGCCTGATAAAAAGTTTTTTCGAATTCCCTCCGAAAAGGATAGCGAAAAATGAAAGAAATGGTTGCGTGCAATTAGGCGATTGAACCTGGACGTTCCGAAGAAAGCCTGCAGCTTCTGAACGAGTTTGTGAGGCACATTTTGTTCATGGTAAGTCTTAGTGACTATGTATTTATAGAAGATTGAATAAAAATAAATAATACTGAGTCAAATCAACCGAGTCATATGTTTTCGCTTTCTGATTCAGGTGTCCCAAACCGCAATCCACAGCACCCAGACTATGTTCCTCACATCATTCTGTAGCTGTGCTTTGCTGCAAGCCTCACTAGTACATGCAGCATTTGTAAGTCCTATCCTGACAGCTGCTTCTACTTTAAACATTAAAGCTGCTACACGACTGCATGTTTCTCCAAGACTGGATCTGAAAGAAGGAGAAATGTGTAAGCTGTGATATACAATTTTTCACCATTAGTACAGACGCCATTGAAAGTCTCACACTGAAAACAATTGAATTGGTACAACAGTCACTACATTTTCAGTAAATAAGAACACTGATCAATGAAGACTTACCCGGATTTGCAGTCGCAGTGAGCAGTGATTATTTCGCCGTTCTCTTTGTCGAACACCCACGGTAGATGCAAATCATGCTGTGACTCTGCTTGGCCAGGTCTAACCTCTGCTTTTAGCACGATCACTGCTTTCTGCTTGGCAGAAAAGACTGGCCCAACTTTTCAAGAAACAAAATAATCATAGGCCTTCAGACTTTTGAAAGCCTTTAATCTTTCATGAGTAAAGGGTCCAGGGGTTTCTATTAAATAAGAATAAATGTCTCCCCAGCAGATTCGTGGCCAAGACACGGGCGAGTCGGACCAACGTTTTTTGTCATCCCAGATCTCATATGGGCTTTGAATAGCTTCGATTTTGTCACCAATACAAATTTTGAGCTTCTCTCCAAACCTCCTCCGGTCTTCAGATGTTAAAGTGCTTATATATTGAGGATTTTGCCCGCTAAAGGCCCGTTCACACCAAGCACGATAACTATAAAGATAACGATAAAGATATAGTTCTAAAAATCGTTCTCAATATTAAAGAATAGCAGAGTCCACACCATAACTATAACGATAAAGAAACGATATCGTTGGAATCACTTTCAGAACGATTTTTCCACCTGATGAACGATAAAACATTGCCAACCAATCAGAATCAATCCTGCTGTAATGAGCTCGAGAATTTAAAGCAGCAGACGTGCCGCGTCCGCTTCAAATACACAGACAATATCGTTCGCTGGTGTGGACGCTAATATCGTTATCTTTATAGTTATCTTTATAGTTATCGTGCTTGGTGTGAACGGGCCTTAACTCACTTGAAAGTGCTCGTTGCGTCTTTACAGCCTGCCATACTGTTTGTTTTGTTGCCACACAACCACTCGCGTATGCGTTCAAAGATGTCATCAAAGATCCTCCTATTGGGCTGTAGTAATTTGGAGATATGGCTAGGTAAATCTGGGTATCATCAGCATATCTGTGATAGGCAATTTGGTTCTTTCTCATTATTTGACTTAGTGGAAGCATACACAGGCTAAACAAGAGCGGTGCAAGAATTGACCCTTGTGGCACTCCACATGTCATGGACGTCCACTTAGACTTATGCTCTAATAGACTCACATAATAGCCTCTCCCTTCTAAGTATGACCTGAACCATTTGAGTACCATCCCAGAAAGCCCAACCCAGTTTTCCAGTCTCTGTAGAAGTATGTTATGATCGATAGTACTAGGGTTATTATTACTAGGCTTATTATACATGTGCATTGAAGTTTTAAAATGTATCTAATTTCTAATTCTACTTGTATTGAATTAAATGTTTTGGATACCAGCATTAAATTATTGTTTTTATTATTATTTTACTGACTCAAAGTTGGCACTGTGCATGTAAAATGCCCCAAGTAGGCTAACAGGTTTTATTTATGGGAGAAAAAAGGTCTGTCTACTGGCGCCAAATAAGACTATCTTTGCATAACTCTTTTTCATTTCTTACAATAACGAATGGAAATCGTTAGGTTAGATACATTTGAGTAGGCTTGTTTTGTTAAAAATCCATAGCTGTAATGCTTCGGTAATGCTCCACACAGCTGTAATGCTCCACACAGCTCACGCTGAAAAGCGACGCAGTGCCTTACTCGGAGACTGGCCCATTCTCTCTTACACGGCTGCTTCGCTAGCATCATCGGATGCCTATCAGAATCCGGGAGTTAAGACCGCAGTTTGAGCCAGTGGCTTGAATTGATATGGCTCAGGCCCTGGCCCTGTGTCCTCAGACACCTCGACATCCTCCACTTCAGGTGAAGGTGGGGGAGAAAAGTCCTCTACTTCAAATGAACGCTCTGTAGCAAAACTACTTGCGTCACTAGAGTCACTCTCCATTTTAGCGACTCTAACAGCAGCTGTCAATTAATCTTTCACTGAGGGTCTCAGGTTCATGCCCCACCGGCTCAGCCCTGCCCTTGGTTTGTCCCCTCTATCTCCGCTGTGCTCTGCCCACTTTTCAGCATTTTTCAAATATTGCCAGTGGGTGGAGTCAGGCTCTGACCAGGGGTTTAGTTACCCCTTAAAGCCTTATCTCTTGTCAAAAGGCCCGACACGACCGCAGACTTTGATGAACACTGCTGGCAGCAGCGACGTCTGTGTCTGTATCATTCTTATCAATGAGTGCATAACCTCGTATCTCCCCGCTCCCAAGTCATAAAAATCTCGTATCTCAGATTAAACATGATTTTGTCCCACCCTCTTTGTTTTTTGATGATGGAAGCATAAAGAAGACAACAGCAGCTGCCAAGTGTAAAAGAACCATCAGCATGTATCATTGATGGCATGGATCTTCTTCAAATGCTCAATGATTCAGCCTTTCAAACGTTCAATGACCTGGGTGAGTGTGTCTGGAAAAAGATCGCAATTTTAATGGGAAAGGAAGGTCACAGCTGTGTCGTTATAGTTTTTGATAGATATTACCACCAACATTCAATCAAAGATCTTGAAAGACAAAGAAGAGGCACCAAGATGGGCATCCTAGCACCAACCTGGATGAGCCGAGGTGTCAGCAGCAAATCTACCCCCAACAGAAGATGGCTTCCAGCAACATGTGCTGAGAGCCGTGTACCAAACAGTAGTGTGGCGTCACAGCCACCTGGCCAAACCTCTTCTCTGGAACCCAGTTGGTAGAGGATGGAGGCTCAGAGAAGGTGGCTGCATTTAATCTGTGATGTTCCAGAAGGCACCAGCACCTAAAGGAGTTAGAGACCTCACCCACCTCTACTGTAAAGATGGAAACTGCACCGATGCCACCAAATGCCAGTGTCTTTCTGTGGGCTTGACCTGCACAGGGTTTTGCTCTTGCCCTGACTGTCCAAATATGACCCACTTTGTCACTGGTGACAATGTGGATGAGTGGTGTGTTGCAGTTGTAACATCATGGGGGGTTGACCCCAAAATGTTTCAAGAGGGTCTGGCTGCAGGCTTTCACTTGTACTCTCAGACTTGCACACTCAGACATTTGCACTTCCGCTAGTGACATCACTTGCAGTCTTTATTTTTTTTTTTGTTAATTTTTTTTTTTACTTTTCGTTTGAATTTCCCAACATTTTATAAAGCCAGGTTGTGAAGACAAGAAAAAAGAAACTAAATTACAATGTCACTTGCAATTGCTACTTGAACTCTCCGCTACCTGTGACATCACTTGCAATCAACACAAATCGTGCATGTTGCCAATGGAGACAAGACGCTGTGGTGGTGATTAAATTATTAAAACTAATTTAGTACTATAACGTACAGGGTCCTGCAAGAAAAAGACAAGATCGGCAAATCCATGGCCAGAACACCAGAATATGAACATTTGCATAAAGTCTCTAGCTAAGCATAGAAAAAAAAACACTTAACATGGCTTAATATATTAAGATGCTATTAAAATATCAAATTAAATGTACAGTTCATTAATATAAGGAATATGTATATAGTATTTTCCTCACATACCGCAAAATGTGGCATAATGGACATAGATGAGAAAGGCCAAACTCATGCTTCTCTACTTTATTAAAATACATAACTAATATGTACAGGCAAGCATGTGAGCCCAGAATAAACGAAACACGCAAAGTTTCACATTAAGCATTTTTCCATATAGAATAAACTGTCTACAACTTGTTTATATCACTGTCTTTGTCCATTAACCTACATTATGTGTTTTATTTATAATGATTTTCTATAGGAGGAAAACGTTTAATGTACAATTTAACGCACTGCGTTCTGTACTCGTCTGCTTGCCTGTACGGAGTTGATCCTTTAAAATCACTTAATGCATAATGCCCGTTCATATTTGCTGGTCTGTATATACTTAGAGTCAACAACAAGACATATAGGCTGGCCTAGGCCTACTAAATTGTCTTTATCATCTTAGTCTGTTATTAGGCCACATTAAGCGTTATTGTATGGGAGGACAAAGTTTGCACATTGTGTTCATAGCCATCTGCTTGACTTGCAGTACATTGAATAATAACTATATATCGAATTTGATCTTTTAATTGAACTTAATGTGTCTGAATACATTATGCCATATTAAGTGTTAGTTTTTTTCTACAGGAGGAAAACGCTTAACGAAAGACTTTGTGCATTGCGTTCATATTCTGCTGTTCTGTGGCCAAGGTCTGTGCTTGTCTTTTTCTTGCAGGACCCTGTACGTTATAGTACTAAATTAGTTTTAATCGTTTAATCACAACCACAGCGTCTCGTCTCCATTGGCAACATGCACGATTTGTGTTGATTGCAAGTGAAGTCACAGGTAGCGGAGAGTGCAAGTAGCGATTGCAATTGACATTGTAATTTAGTTTATTTTTTCTTGTCTTTGCCACATGGCAACTGTTATAAAATGTTGGGAAATTCAAACAAAAAGTTATCAATAAATAGAACAAAATAAAAAATAAAGACTTCAAGTGGCCTTGCTAGCAGAAGCAGTGTCTGAGAGTGCAAGTGCAAGTCTGCAGCCAGACCCTTCTCCAACGGTTCCCAAAAGCAGTTGATGTTCCAAATGGTTGCTGCTAGAAAATAAACTAAACAGCCTGAGAAGACAGGGCTCATTTCCCCAAAGAGTGTTTGTTTCTTTAGTTAGATTGCCATTTGTTTTATTTAAGACAGTAATTTAAGTTGTATTGTGTGAAGTTAAGTGTCATGATTCTGCCTTCATGTCCCGACTTTTCTCTAGTCTTGAGGCAGGATCATGACAGACCCGTGTTTTGTGTACAAGCACATGGCCTTGTCTTTGGGCCATGTGCTTGTGTTGTCTCATTCCCTTGCCCCGCCCCCCTTGTTATCCTAGTCGTGTCGTGATTGTCCTATCTGTAACACCTGCCGTGTCTTGATTAGTTCCCCTATTTAGATCTCCTAGTGTGCTCTGTCTTTCGTCGGTTCATTGTTCTACTTATGTGTTCCTACATGTCATTGTCCTGAGATACCTTGTCCTAGAAACCCCTCGAAGAAGTCTTTGTCTTGCAGTGAGTGTTTGTTAGTATTTAGTGTTCAGAGTCTTTGTTTACCTTGTTTATTGTGTTTTGTGGAATTCTTTTAGTGTTCACCCTAGCCCTTGTTTTCCCCCTCGTGGGTTTTGTTTTTCCCCTTTTTGTATAATAAATCTTGTGTTCAGTACATCCTGTCTGCATCTGAGTTCGTCCCAAACCCATCCTCACAACAGAATGAACCGACCAAATAGGAACTCAGCAGACAGGATGTCCCCCACTCCTCAATCCCAATTGGAGTTCCGCCAACAGTGTTGGATATCGTCCCCCGCCGAGAAGAAAAGGGTTGCCCTGCCATACTCGCCTGAGAACGAGTGGGTTCTCTACAATTATGCCCGGCTGTGGGAGAAGTTCTCCCAGGAGGCGCCGCAGGGTACCCCCCAGAGGTCCCCACCTACCCAGCTGCCGGCGATCCCGGAGGGTCGTGTCCTGGCCGTGGCAACCCTGGGGGATCAGTTACGTCCCTCCCAAGATCCTGAGGTACCTCCCACTACCTTAAGTCTCCCCAACAAGCGAGGGAGACGGCTTTCATGGGAGTCAGCTTCAGAGTCTTCGGCGTCCGAGGCTGCCCTGCCCGAGACCAAACTCCCCCAACCCGCCTCTGACCCAGCTGTAGCCTCTGCACCGCGCCCGAGGAGGAAGAGGAGGAAGAAGGGGCCTGCCGGTCCTGTGACCCTGTCTCCTCCCGTGCCAGCAGCGGAGAGAGCTGGCGTGCCCGAGCCAGCAGCGGTGAGCGCTGGCGTGCCCGAGCCAGCAGCGGTGAGCGCTGGCGTGCCCGAGCCAGCAGCGGTGAGCGCTGGCGTGCCCGAGCCAGCAGCGGTGAGCGCTGGCGTGCCCGAGCCAGCAGCGGTGAGCGCTGGCGTGCCCGAGCCAGCAGCGGTGAGCGCTGGCGTGCCCGAGCCAGCAGCGGTGAGCGCTGGCGTGCCCGAGCCAGCAGCGGTGAGCGCTGGCGTGCCCGAGCCAGCAGCGGTGAGCGCTGGCGTGCCCGAGCCAGCAGCGGTGAGCGTGCCCGAGCCAGCAGCGGTGAGCGTGCCCGAGCCAGCAGCGGTGAGCGTGCCCGAGCCAGCAGCGGTGAGCGTGCCCGAGCCAGCAGCGGAGAGCGTGCCCGAGCCAGCAGCGGTGAGCGTGCCCGAGCCAGCAGCGGTGAGCGTGCCCGAGCCAGCAGCGGTGAGCGTGCCCGAGCCAGCAGCGGTGAGCGTGCCCGAGCCAGCAGCGGTGAGCGTGCCCGAGCCAGCAGCGGTGAGCGTGCCCGAGCCAGCAGCGGTGAGCGTGCCCGAGCCAGCAGCGGTGAGCGTGCCCGAGCCAGCAGCGGTGAGCGTGCCCGAGCCAGCAGCGGAGAGCGCTGGCGTGCCCGAGCCAGCAGTCACGAGGGCGGAGGAGAGAGCCGCGGCCGACTCTGCAGCCAAGGCTTTACTACAATCGGTCTCATCTCGCAAGGAGATGCCCATTGTAATAGCTGTAAAGTCTTTTTCTGATTATTTGTCCCGTCTTGTTCAGATTTTAGAAGTCCCCGTCAGTCCTGTCTCGTCCCCGGACCCTGTCCCCAGAAATCCCGAGTGTCCTGTCGTTGCCTCCCCGTGTCCCGTAGATGTCGTCTCCCCGTGTCCCGTAGATGTCGTCTCCCCGTGTCCCGTAGATGTTGTCCCCCCGTGTCCCGTAGATGTTGTCCCCCCGTGTCCAGTAGATGTTGTCCCCCCGTGTCCAGTAGATGTTGTCCCCCCGTGTCCAGTAGATGTTGTCCCCCCGTGTCCAGTAGATGTTGTCCCCCCGCGTCCCGTGTCTGCTCCTGTCATGTCCCCTGTCAGTTGTCCCGAGACCCCTCCCCGTCCCTCACCACCCAGACCTGCCCGTACCCCCCGTCGTCAGCCTTCGTCCTGTCCTCCTAAGATTCCTACCCCACCCACCCACCCTGGTCTGTCCCCCATGAACTTTGTGGTCCCGCCCCCTCCCCTTCCCTGTTTGTTTTTTTTGATTTGTCACCCTAACCCCGTCATTGTCTATTCATGTTTGCCTTTGTTATTATTTGTCATGTCTTGTTGGTTTTTGTCTCTGTCCCAGTCAGTCTTGTCCCGCGTTTGATGTTCCCTTGGGGAGCGTCTGGAAGCCGCTCCTTAAGGGAGGGGTTCTGTCATGATTCTGCCTTCATGTCCCGACTTTTCTCTAGTCTTGAGGCAGGATCATGACAGACCCGTGTTTTGTGTACAAGCACATGGCCTTGTCTTTGGGCCATGTGCTTGTGTTGTCTCATTCCCTTGCCCCGCCCCCCTTGTTATCCTAGTCGTGTCGTGATTGTCCTATCTGTAACACCTGCCGTGTCTTGATTAGTTCCCCTATTTAGATCTCCTAGTGTGCTCTGTCTTTCGTCGGTTCATTGTTCTACTTATGTGTTCCTACATGTCATTGTCCTGAGATACCTTGTCCTAGAAACCCCTCGAAGAAGTCTTTGTCTTGCAGTGAGTGTTTGTTAGTATTTAGTGTTCAGAGTCTTTGTTTACCTTGTTTATTGTGTTTTGTGGAATTCTTTTAGTGTTCACCCTAGCCCTTGTTTTCCCCCTCGTGGGTTTTGTTTTTCCCCTTTTTGTATAATAAATCTTGTGTTCAGTACATCCTGTCTGCATCTGAGTTCGTCCCAAACCCATCCTCACAACATTAAGTTATAGTTTTATTAAAAAGTTCATTAAGTTAAAACTCCTGGTCTCCTGTTTGTGCTATGGTAAGGTGTTATCTTTCGATTTCAATCTTTGTTTCCATATAGTACAAGGTGCCATATTAAATATTTTTTGATGTCTCTTATATTTGAATTTCTCAACATTCTTCTCACCACTGATAATGAATGGGTTTGGACTCAATTATGTCAGTGTTCCATTTTCATTCATTTTGGACACATCATACATTGAGTGACAGAACACTTCTCTTTTATCATATATTTACATATTTGGTATTGCTGGATTCAGCACAACCCCACCTTTCCAACAAGCCATCATATGTGTTTCTATGATAATGCCAGGCAAAGCAAGCACAAAGTAAATGAAAACATTCTGCATAGATATTAAATTTGTGCATGTCCGCTTATTTTAGATATGTGTTTACATGTGTCTATTTATTCCATACATCAAGATATTCACATCCAGTCTTTTCTAGTAGTTAAATCAACTTCCTGACTACAAACATGTCAAGTTTCAAAGCTCTCAGAGCTTGTGTGATTGATCTGCATTAGTTTATATGCCTTAACTCCCATACGGACAGGCTATATTTTAGTCCTTTATTGGTTTTGTGGTGTATAACAATATCTGTTAATTTAACAGTCTTAGCAGTAAAATATTTTTAGCCAAGAATCCATTTCATATATGGGAGACCTTAGAGATGAGGAAAAACATTGTTGGGTTTAGTTCTACCTCCGGTAGGGGTATCTCGAAAATTCAGGGGCATTGTCACTAGCCTACTATCCTAAAGTCTATAAGGGCCTGTGGTGTCTGGTGGAGAACAGATTTAGTATCCATTAATAACCACAATACAGCTTTGGGTTTGGCCTGTTCTCATCCTTGTTTCCTTCTTGCTATCTGTATCCAAAAGAGTGGGTGAATTATGTTCTTGAGTGAGGACAAGCTAATATTTTATCTAATATTTTATCTCCCTTTGGCCAAATCTGGCCTTTCTACATAAGGTGCTTAATCTACACGCCTACACTGAGCCTTTGTGACTCAACTGTTTCTGTGTTTTGATGAGAAAAATGCTAGTTGACCAGCTTCGAAACAGCATGTGTCATAGACCTGAGCTCATATTACTTTGGTTATGCATAAATAAACTAACTTTAAAAAAAAAAAAAAGTTCTCATTGCTCAGAAATTTATTGAAGCTGCCAAAAAAAAGGCTTATGACAGACATAACACTTTTGTCTCTAATGTACATGAAATTCAGTATTTCTCAACCTTATTTCTGAGCTGTATTTATGATTTCATCCTTAGGAAGAATGAGGCTCCACATACAGAAGAGCACTAAGAGGATCCCGAAATCACAGTGATACAGATGTGTGAGCTCGGTGGGACATTTCACAAACTCTAATAACTGATACAAAATAAAATCTATTTTTAATAAAATGAGGTGCACCTTTGGTTTGTGATGGACTTGAAAACTGTCTGTCTACCTGTAACCACTATCTAAACTACTTTTTTTTTTTTTGGTAAAATAATAATAAACTGTCACAGTATGGGAAATTGGAACAGTTCAATCAAAGTTCAACTGTGATGGACATTTGATGGACTTGGGGATTGATTTCTGTTGTCATTTCTAATGGAGAAGATCACCTGTGTAGTTGCAATCTACATATGGAGAAGCCAAAAACATTGGTTAAAATCATTGCTTTTTTTTTTTTTTTAAATAATTGTATTGAATGTTAATATTGTGACGAAGAAAATGACCATCTGCATTAATGACCATCTTTTTGGAAAACTGATGTTGACAGACATTCTCTTTTAGATTTTTTTACTATGACATGATTATTCAAAAATGATCATTTTTAAATCATTGTCAAATAACGTGTGTTTTATGATACTGTCAGTGTATGTTTCTGAATGACAACATGTATTTGTTTGTTTTAAATCTCTGCTCTGGAGCTTTCGTTATAATATTTGCTTTACAGTGTCGCAAGCTCAGTGCAGATCATAAGCAATACTGTAAACTGTATACATATATGATTTCAGGCTTAACTGGCGATATTTTTGCCTCTCTGTGAATATATCAGAATGGAAGGTCAATACCAAGAGATACAACAGTCACTGAATCAAGAAGTGTTGTAGGAGAAGCAGTTACTGTCGGGATATCTTTGTTCATTTTCTTACAAAAATATCTTTTTTTTTTTTTTTGTATTGTAGAGCTTTTCTCATATGATTATAATCTAAAAAAAGTGCCATTTATATTATTTCCTGTTCTGTACTAATCAGACACTGTACTAAAGCATTTTACTTTGCCTTATTTAAATCAATGAGAAATCCAGAAGACTAACAGCAAATCAACTGAAATAAAGCAAGTAATTTCACATTTGTGTCATTAGCTAGATGTACCTATGTTTACAGTATTGATGTCATTATTCATTAAGAATAAGGAGTTATTAGCATCTTATTTAACAACAGATTTAGCTAAATATGCTTTAGGATTCACCACACAGAATAACCTGTCATCATCATGAATGGTCTCCATTAAAGATGTTTCTCTCTTCCAACATAGAGCACTTTTCCTGTTGCAAAGGTTAATTGTAATGGCAACAAAATATGTTCATGTTCAGTCATACATAAGTAGAGAGGTGACACTCATTCTGCAAATGATTAATAAATTTCATTTTCTGAGAAAATAAAATTTTGTGAGAATTCTTTTTACAGAAATGCAAAAATGATTACAGCCCATGTATTTGAATGTCCAGTATTTTTTTTGTTAGATGCAATTTTGATGTTTTTATATGCAAACTGATTTCTATTTTATCTCTATGTAGCTAAACTATGTAACTTTTGGCCCTCTTGTGGTTGAAGCATAAAACTGCTAGATATTTGCTGTGGAATGATTTCTGATTAACAGGGTCCCTGCGCCTGGGATTTCACTTAACTTGACAAAATGCATTCATTTAGAAACATCCTGCAATATTATAACACATATACTGGACCACTCCTAAATACCACATATTGAGGAGTCTGAGATTTTATTAGATCAAACTCTTGCAAATAAGTATTAAATAAATGATCATACTTTCATTTAAAACACCCATGTGTTTTTAAAAATGTATTAAAACTAAAAAAAAAAGAAGAGATATTAATTGATGCATAGACTATAAAAAAGTGCATGAACAGCTTCAGAGAAAAAAACAACTTTGTATTGAGAAAAGCATTTAAATCATTGTAAAAAAATAAATAAACAGAAATGTTAACAACAAAGCCATTACTCAAGTCAGTAAATAAGATTATTAATGTTCAACTGAGAGTCCAATGGTTAGATTGAATGCAACTCAAAACAAACATATCCATTGATTTTTTGTGTTCGCTTTCATGTGACTCACTTACGAGAAATACAGACTCCAAATAACACATCCTGGAATAACCTGAAGTTTCTCTGACATTATAATGTACAGTTTCCTACAAGCAAACTCAGCCTGCAGCAAAGCAATACTTTGTCTGTGCATTATAGGGTAAGTTGGAATATTTTACTTTATGAGAATGAATGCACAGTGTGTTTTATTGTTTTTTCATTTTTTATGTTCTGTTTTGATTGCTTAAATTTGACTGTATTTGGTTAAAGACGTTAGAGGTTAAAACCCTGTTTTTTGCTCTAACATTATGGTGTAAGGATTGTAGAATGATGTGGGGGGAAAGTAAATTAAAGTAGTTTAACATAAGGCAGCAACTGAAAAAAAGTGAATGTATTGTTCCTCAATGTTTTTATCTGTGGCCTTTTTAAAGCCATAAATAAAAAATAAAAAAGTGGTAAAACATTTTTAAGGAATATTACACAAACATCCTTTTCATTCAAAATATTTTACACAACGGTAGGTTTTTTAAAATATGTAGCAATAAATATATTGCAGACAATGTCTGGAATAGTAGATCAAACACTTTGGTTGTTTGGAACATGTTTACTGTTAATGTAATAAAAACCAAATAATGTAATATATAATATATTGTTAATATAATAAAAGCAACAATACAATAATAATACTACTGATAATAATAATTATCTATGAAAAGTGAAGTTAGTTTTTTTCATAAAAGCTTACAGTAGATGCATCAGATTCCACTGGGTTTGGTTTTTTTGTTTTAATGCAATTAAATTCAGACATTTTCAGGTGTGACGTGCTCTAACTCTTCTAAAGTATCCAGACCCCTTCTGTGCAATGTAAACTCTCTAAGTCCCTGAATCTGAATTCTGCAAAGTGTTATAGATTATCTTATATTCTGCGTTCTCAAACAGCATAAATCTGCTTCCAACAGTGCTGTAGCGCTCTGTCGTTCAGAAGACAGGAGCGCTGAACAACCGCCTAAAGACCCAGTGGACTGTTCACAGTCTGAATGGTCCCCATGGACTCGCTGTGACCCCTGCCTTAAGAAGAGGGTGAGAATGGGCTGTTATTATCTGGTTGTCTGTCTGCTCATTTACACGTTAATTAGAATTTTGATAACCTGTTTCTTTTCTAATCTACATCATCTGAAAGCTGAATAAATAAGCTTTCCATTGATGTATGGTTTGTTAGGATTTGGACTAGATACAACTATTTGAAAATCTGGAATCTGAGAGTGCAAAAAATAAAAAAAGTTCTTAGCAATGCATATTACTGATAAAAAAAATTACAATAGGGAATTTACTAAATATCTTAATTGGACATGATCTTTAGTTAATGTCCTAATGACTTTGGGCATAAAAGGAAAAACAATAATTTTGACTGATACAATGTATTTTTGGCTATTGCTACAAATATACCTGTGCTACTTAAAACTGCTTTTGTGCTCCAGGGTCATATTCAATCTTTACAGTACAGCACATGCATTCAAGTTGTCTTCATAAACATGTTTTTCTTTCTAAATGTGATCTCTTCAGTATCGCTACGCCACGCTGGTGCAGCCGTCTGAGTTTGGAGGAGATCCGTGTCATGATCAGGGCCGAGAGGAGGAACCCTGCACCGCTGCGTCGAGATACTCCTGCCAGAGACACACTCCTCCATGCCAGGGCTTTCGCTGCACCGTCACAGGTCTTCCTCACATCACCATTAATCCCTGAGCATCTCCAAAAAAAATTATTACATTTCTAAATCCCATAGAGTAACTGTGCATTTTTGGTCCAAAAACTAAAAATCCATCGAAATGACTTGATTCAGTCTTTTGGAATCATTTCATTAGAAATTCAGCCAAAGCAGTCAAAGTATTACTGGAACCGAGGCGATGTAAAGACAGGACTGTGTGTGGTGTAACAGGTCGCTGTGTGCTGGAGGCTCTGCGCTGTAACGCTGATGATGACTGCGGGGATGGCTCTGATGAACTGGGCTGTAAAAAGGTGTACAAAGCCTGTAATCAGCCAACCCAGGAGTATTATGGAATCGAGAATCTTGCCAAAGGGTGCGTGTTTTAAAAAAAACTCCTGTACTAGCATACTAACATACAGAAGCAGGGTCCTCCTGGTAATAGCATGTTCGTTGCTTATGTTTTTACCCTTAGTGCTTGTAGTGGCTTTGTAAGCAGCACTGACCAACATAGATTTGGTTTTTAAAAAAGTTTTGAAGTACAATATAAACGTCTCAGGTTATGAATGTTACCATCGTTCCCTGAGTAGGGAACGAGACAATGCGTCCTCTAGGGGTCGCTATGGGGAACCCCTCGTCGTGACCCGTGTCTGAAGCATACATTGAAAAAACAGCAACGATTTGGCCAGCGACAGCCTCTGACATCACTAACGGCGCGACTATAAACAGGCACCGGGAGAACACGTCATTCACTTCTTCGTCTGAAGCTTGAGTCCGAAGCATGGCAGGGAACTAGAGGATGCAGTGTCTCGTACCCTACTCAGGGAACCATGGTTACCGTAATTCCTCAAATAAAAACCGGTAGTCAAATAAACGCCGGGCCTCTTATAGTGGCCAGGGGCGTGGTCAACACGGACAAATAAAGACCGGGGGGAAATTTGTGCAGCAGAGCCAGATAATGAACGTACATGCCCACTGCCGGAGCATTTCTCGTTCTCGAGGCAAGAACCGGTTGCATGGGTTTTCGGATCACAGTACACTGAACCGAGAACCATTTCTGTCAGACGCGTCCGATTCGAGAACCGAGGAGCTGATGATACTGCGCATGTGATTCAGCATGAAGCAGACCGACACACAGAGCGTCTGAACCAAACTGGCTCTTTTGGTGATTGATTCTGAGCTAATTCTGTGCTAATGTTATGATCTCTGTCCACTGGATCTCTTTTAATTTACTTACTTTTAATTTATTTATCAAACAGATGGAATTAGAAAAATAAAGGCCTGCCTCTAATAAAAGCCTGCTTCAAATAAAAGCCTGTTACCTTCTGCAGTTCAGGTAAATAAAGGCCCCGGCTTTTATTTGAGGAATTACGGTACATTCGTAACCTGAGACGTTCCCTTTCTAAGGAAACTTCGAACTACGTCCTCTAGGGGTCGCTATGGGTTTGCTTCAAACCACGGACATGAAAAACAACCGCAGACTTGGCAACACTGGTTCAGGTGGAGCGGCAGTTACTACACAGAGACGTAGTCTACAGACAACTAACACAAAATCGTTTTCAAAATCGACAAAGAATCGCCTGCGCTTTTAACATCGATTTTGTGTAGATTGTCAGTGAATTACGGCTCGGTGTAGTAAATGCCAACCAGTGTTGCCAAGTCTGTGGTTGTTTTTCATGTCCATGGGTCGAAGCGACCCCAATACAAAAAACTTGATATTTAGCCCCTAAAATGTGAATTTTACCAAGGCAACCCTGCCAAAAACCGTATATTTTAACCCCGGGAAGCAATTTTTATCGGGGAACCTCCTGGAAGCGGGATTGGGCTAGTTTAGGCCTAGTTTTGAGAAGCAACTGAGAAAGATCTCTCTCAGAGGCTGGTGATGTCAACTCGTTGCTGTTTTTTTCAATGTATGCTTCAGACATGGGTCACGACGAGGTGTTCCCCATAGCGACCCTTAGAGGACGCAGTTCTAAGTTCCCTTGAAAGGGAATCATGTTTTATCACTTGTCATGCTTTAGAGAATTACACTTATTTTGATATGTTGCCTAAAGCATTGATTATAATCGTTTGATATTGCATCTGAAATTTACATTTTAAGTGGATAAAATTTCAGCTTTACAAATGTGTAATGACAATTCTATTTACTTAGCATGCAAGTTTTTGGTATAAATTACTTTAAAGTACATTTTAGTTTAATATCAGTGCTTATCAATACATTCAGCATTTGAATCAAATCAAACACAATAGAAGTGATTTAAGTTCCTATCAACAGTTTACTGACATCTGATTTAGATTTTCACAAAATTATATGTTACTTAGTAGTAGATATCCAAATTAAATAGAAGCCATCATGCACAGCAGGTTTTGAGAATGCATGATATTTTCTGCAGCATAATAAAACATTTGTCCTAGCATTTGCTCTTTATGCTATTTCATGCTTTTCCAAAACTGTCAGTTTTCAATGTCATGCTTCTGTCATCTCTTCTCATGTTGAAGTTCATGGTAACATAATGATATTTTTGTTGTTCCTGTACTTGAGCCAAATGCAAAAACTGATTATGTGCTACGGAGCAGGTATTTGGAGATAATCTGTTCTTCATTCCCAGATTCAACATTTTGAATGGTAAACTGGAAGCAGTGGTGCTCGATAACCGATACTACGCTGGCGGCTGCTTGCCTCATTTCATCCAAGATGTTCGCTACAGGAAGCCGTATAATATACAACAGTACACAATAGAGGTATGTTGCATGCTTAAAAAGCTGCGGTGGAAGCACTACGTTTCTGTGTTTCGAAGCGCATATTAAACTGGCCAAGTCAAGTGACTTCAGCAAATGAGGCGTCGATCTGAGGTTAGTTTTATATAGATTCAATTTCAATGGCAAACACGTGTGTGTAATGAAAAATGTGAACTGTGAACCATGAACTGTGACTTAAAATGTAACAATGTAGGTTAGGTCATCTTTTGGTTTATTGAATTAACAAAACATCTTTGAGTAACTTGCATTTTTGCACCTGAGATGATCTTTTATACTGCATCTTGCATACTTCTCTGATGCTAGTGACTCTAGTAACAACTAAAGGCTGATTCGGGACTTAGTTAATCTGGAATAATTAACTTTGTTGTTCCCAGACAAAAGGCTCTTATGATTTCACACTGGAGGCATATGAATCTTACAGTGAATACTCCAAGAGTGAAACAAAGGCAACTTTGTCCAAGACCAGCGTCTCATTTGGAATTGCTATTCCTAATACTTTTGAGTTCAGTTTTAAATATAATGACCAAAAGTACAAGAAGACAGTGACGAAGATGCGCAACTTTTCTGGGACGGTGAGTAGATTTTCTGTGACTGTAAGTGAAATTTTTTTTTACATAATGCATTAATTTATTGAGATTTAAAGACTAGATATTACAACATTTTCTGGCTTTGTGCAGAGATTTTAGGTGGCTTCTTAACTCTCAGGTATCATTCAGTAATTTTTTTACTGAAAAAGTTTTTTTTTTTTTTATCTCATTAGAACTAACAATTGAAAAACAATTCACAGGAATCAAAAAGGTTAAATTGTCCTGAAACAAAAATGTTTAAATGGCACCAAAACAAAATATTGCTAATTTTTTTTAGATATAACCCTCAAATTTGCAACTCAACTTGTTTATAGCTTTGATTTTCAGACAGTTTTAGAGTAAAACGTTTAGGGAAAACACACACACATATGAAACACATTATCGAAAAAATCTAAACATCTAAACACGCCCAAAGCCCAGACATTTCATTCAGTTACAAGGCATTTTCGGTGATGTTTACTGTTTGATGATTGCGTTATTTTACATATGCATCTGCTTACTATGGTGCGTTTAAGTCCTGCTAGGAATTTGTTTTCTCTCTGACATGCGCCCAACTCCAAAATGCTGGGCTTAAAGAAAATTTGCACTTGTAATTAGGACTTTGTGGTGGCGTTCATGTGTGTTTAACTCATAAATATGATCCATCTGACCTGACGATTCAATATATGCTATGGGTTGTTTGTATTATTGTTTCTTCTTCTACTTTTTGATCCTGAGATTCAGTACGCTTTCTGAAGATGTGTAACATCCTACTGTAAAACAATGAACAGATGGAAAGTAAAAAAAAATTCCATCTATGGCAGGACATTATTATTTTTTTTTATTATCATTTATTTATTTATTTTTCATTTTTGAAAAGTTAATTATATTAATAAAAAAAGATTCCCATGGTCAAGTCAGTGTTAAATTCCTGACCAGACTCTGAAGCCAATCATGATTTTATTCTGTTGCCCTCAGAAAAAGAAATTTCTCCGAGCTCACTCTGAACTTGAGGTAGCGCGCTATTCTTTAAAAACATCAGACCTGATGTTACACCCTGAATTCATGTCCCGCTTGCAAGCCCTGCCACTGGAATACACATACGGAGAATATCGGCAGCTCTACAGTGACTACGGGACACATTTCATCAGAGAGGCGACTCTTGGTGGAGATTTCGAATATACTATTGTCCTCAATGATGAGACATTAGAGAAATCTGGTAGGTAAAAGCATGAGACAACCATGTTATTCCAAAGACTGAGCCTATACTGAATGTATTGTCTTTCATTATAGACTACAAGCTTGAAGATATCAAGAACTGTGTACAAGTTGGGCTTAAAGTTGGAGGCGCAATTCAGGGGGTGTATTTGGGGGTAGGATTTTCAGTTGGTGGCTGTAAAGGCCTACTGGACGAGCTTGGAGGTAAGCAAAAGCCACAATTCACAGGCTCAGATTGAAGAACTTATAAGGTGAAGTGTGCAACTGTTTGATGTTTAAATACTTTCTCCAACCCATGTGTTTTAGGAAACATGTTTGGAAACAACCATTAATTCTATTACCTGCTTGTGCATCTTCTTAAATGTTGCTAATGTTTTTTTTAACTCAGCATATGCTCTCGCAGACTTCATACATCAAGGTGTTCCATTACACTTTTGCAGACCGAGTGATAATGAAAGATATTATTATTATTGTAATTTCACGCACTTTGAACTGTAGAGCCAGAGATGAGGTAATCTGACAGGGATGCATTCAATCCTTCACCAACGGCGTCTCTCATCATGATGCTGGTTAGCCTCTGTATTTAGAGGAGGCGTGGCTTTGGAGAGTGATTTGCAGGGAGGGTGGGATCTTATGCTTTCAAAGCTATAGCTTACCTTTAAAAATACTGTTTTGTCCGGCTATTCAGATTCCAGTAAAACGGGGGAAATGGTGGAAGATGTGTTTATTGTGGTCAGAGGTGGTGACAGTGAAACAGTCTCCCGTCTTGCTGCAAAACAGCTGCCAACTCCAGACATCATGCAGCTGTGGGGCGATGCTGTGTTCTACAATCCAGATTTTATTAGCAAAAAGGTAAAGATTTTCACCCAGTATGTATTTTCCTTTTTGTTTTTTCAATTTATTTTTTACCACTCTATTTTAAAAATGTGGTGCTTAAAAAAGTGCCACCACACATATGCCTAAAGTCACCTAAGGACAAGATTTACTAACAGCTTGCGCCAGCACAAAGCGTCTTTGGGTGTTAAAATAATACTATCATGATTTCTTAAAGACGCGCAGTGAAAAATTAGCACTGAAAAGACTGGACAGAGTTATTTTTGTATTTGTGCCATTGTTTAATGCCCAAAAAGCATGTCTTAAACTATTTTGTGCTTGAAATGGTTTCACCAGAGAACAGAGAGCACATGGTAGAAGGGAGAGGATTTTTTCCACACTTTATCTGAAATACCAGAAGAACACATTATCCGAACATACGTACATGTTTGTCAGTTTACATGTAACAAGCTTTGCCTGTGTTGTAAGTAGGTCACCCATACCTAATGAGCATCAGCTCTGCTTATTTGCTACTACCCTAATTTGCACTGCGCTTGGTATATTGTGTTGGTCGATATGTAAATGAAATGTTGCGTCTGCGTTCTTCAATTTGTGCATTTTCAGTAAAACACCTTACAGAAATTTCTACGCTCATCGGTGCTGTTTTGGAATAGCCCAAGTCTGTGGGAAACACTGTGAATTAACTAAGACTTAAAGGTGGTAATTGGGAGACCATTCCAAAGTTTTGAACATACCACAAAAAATAAATAAAATAAAATGAAATCTCCTTTCAATTTACAGTTACTACACAGAATTTAATGAAGGCAAAATTACCTATAGCCCCTTTCTTCAAGCTTTTTAGACAGGGAACCTTGCTGTCCAGATGACATGGGGGAACATACAATTAAAACTTCAGTTTTACTCTCATTTAATTGGAGAAAGTTAGTAGAGAGCCAGAGCTTATTGTTGGTATAGCATTCATGTGTTTTGTCCAAAGAACATGTTTAATCTATGCTCAGAGGAAAATAAAAGAAGACCATTGGCATAATAATGGTAAGAAATACTGTACTTCGAAAATATAGTGCTCAGAGGATGCATATACAAAGAAAACAGCAGCAGCCCCAAAATCGAGCCCTGTGGAATGCCACATCATAAAGTAACCAATGTGGAAGAAAAGTCTTGTAACTATGATTTGTATATTTTTTATGGGTGCAGTTGTGCCCCGACACACACTGTAAATGCTCAAATAATCCAGTATTTCAATATGGATTCTGTAACATCATTTCTAAATCATGTCAGCTCTTTTCTTTTGCCATGTTTGTCCTTCCTATGATTCAGTGAGAATGTAATAACATTTTGGGGCCAATGATTTACGTCCAACTCTACTTGCAAATTTTAACACCAACCTTAATTTGTAAAATCCTGAAATGGTACAATTAAGCTGTTTTGTTTTTACAGATAGAACCCCTCCATGAGTTGGTGCCGTCCCGTGACCCAAATGCTAACATCCTGAAGAAAAACCTGAAGAGAGCTCTGGCAGAGTACCTGAAAGAAACCAGCTCCTGTCGCTGCTCGCCCTGTCTCAATAACGGCATAGCAGTGCTCAAAGGTGAGAATAACCAGAAAACACTTTCTAAAAAATAATAGTATGGAGAACAGTTTTTTCCAAGTGTTGGAAGTTCCTTTAATCCTCATGAATTTTTCTTTTCTTTTTTATTATTAGGCACAAGGTGTGTTTGTATTTGCCCAGCTGGGTTCAGAGGAGTGAGCTGTGAGATAACCAAACGAAAAGGTTTGTCTGTGTGGCACTTGGTGTGGAAGTCCACTGAGTTAGAGAGTTTTCCTATATGTCATTTTATGACTTAGGAGGAATCATCTCTTTAGAAATGCAGAAAGCATGCTTGTATTAGTATGATGATCTTCATTTGATAATCATTTTAATCATTTAATCATTTGATAAAATAATTCTGTCATGGACAATGGAAATTGAAATAGATTTTCACTCAGTCCCTTTGGACAAAATCTTGTGCTAATATTGTCATGCATTTTTTATTTTTATATTATCCTTTCATTTACAGCATCAGCAGTAGATGGCAGTTGGAGCTGTTGGTCTTCATGGTCCACCTGCTCACGAAAAACCCAGAAACGCACCCGTCAGTGTAACAATCCAGCGCCGCAGAACGGAGGAGTTACATGCCCTGGGCCAGAAGAGGAATCAGCTGATTGCTTCTAAAATATCTGCCATTTATTTGTTTCACAATTAACAGTAATACTGTAAAAACAATTTATAGCATTGTTTTTAAATGGATAATGCATAATGACAAATATGGTGGGCATATGCACGTAAACAATTTAGTTGTAATAAAAGGAAAAATAGCTAAAAAATGTTGAATGCATAGAAAATGCTTACATTATATAATATTAAAATATGTCCAGGCAAAATTATGCCTTAAAACCAAAAGAGATTATATAAAAATATATATTTTAAATTATTATTATTACTTTAATGCTTCCAGATGTTTTGCTTTGGGGGAAAATTTTGATAAAGTGATAGGTGTAAATGTAACGGAGGCCAGCGAGTAGTGCTGTGCAGGTAAACCTCACTCCCCGATCTCAAGAGACGCACTAGCGACAGACGCTAGTGGCTGTAGCCATTTAGCCTCCTTGTTAGTGCGTCCGCCTCCCATATCGGAGACCTGGGTTCGAGCCCCGCTCGGAGCGAGTGCGAGGAGCGTCAGAGAGGACCCGGGTGAGAGGGTTACATAAAGAGACTAGCTATACCTAGTAAATGTTGTAATACCTTAGGCTGATGATACATGAAGATTACAATTAAAGTGCACACATCCAGCAGGCCAAGAGCTCAATGTAGCTGCTCGACTACAAACGATGTCTGACAGGACGAGCAAAGCTGGCACACCACAGCTCCAAATGTAGAAAACATATTCATGTACTCACCACAGATGGCATTTCAAGCATTACAAGCTCTTCATCAGACATGATACATGCTATGTTGCTTGGCAACTTTCCTACTGAGAATAGATAACACATTTCTATTTGAATACTTTAAATCAGTCATATGCCCTGTGTCTCACCTGGTTGCCTGTTGATGCCAGCATTAACCAAAGTTGCCCAAAGCAATATTGCTCAAAATGTTGCTCCGTGTATCATCAACCTTACAGTGACAATAAAGGCAAAATATGCACTTATCCTGAACAACCAACAGAAGACACGCCAGTGAAAACACTGGTTTTGGCCTCATCATTGACTACACCTATGTGCTTATCTAATAAATGAAACACCTGCAATTCAGCAAATAGCTGCTAAATGCACTCGCATTCATTTAAAGCAGTCTTGGTGTCAAGTTAAGGTATGTAAGGGTAAAACACACAAGTCAACTTCAATATCCCATAGATGTCGATACTTAAGTAGACTAAGCTGATATTAAGGACAGTAACTGCACCATGTTTGTGTTCACTATGTGTGTACGGATGGGTTATATACAGAGTACAAGACATTTTTACTTTCACATATCCTTTCAAGTGGTTCTGAAAAGATACTAATCAATATTCATCGTTCAAAGAATTAAAGGAAAAGTTCACCTAACAGCTAGAGATTATGGTTTATAACGTTTTTATAAGCATACTCCCTGCTGTCAAAATGAAAATTACTGGAGATAGGCTACTGATGTCCATATCTGGAGATGTACTAAGTTTATCTATGCTTTAACCAATTAGAATTATAAAACATGAAGTAATGGCATAGTTTACTGATTTCTGTTAAAGTATAATTGATGGGTGAGCAGAGTGACCTATGAACTCTTTGCTGAGTGCTGAAGCTGATAGGGCTGCACAATAAATCGCATGCAATATTTAATGCACATCTTGACAGTAAAGCCTGTTCAGTAATCAGCGTTAAATCTCCATCACCTGCAAGCTTTCACACAGAGCAGCATTTACTACACATAGTCATTGTTCACTGACAAGCTGCGCAAAAAATGTGCAAAATATGATCGTGTTTTTGCACAGCTTGTCAGTGAACAATGACTTCTGCTGACAAAACTACTAAATATTATCTTCAGTAATCTCTGACTCCATTCTTCTTTCATCATAAGTGATATTTATATTATGACTAATATTTTCTATACAAAAACCATAATGGCCCATAGACTTCCATTTAAGAAAATATATTGGATATAATACTTTGATTTTGATGTGAGACAGACATACTGTTTTGTCAGGTAGCATTGGAATCTCTCAATATACTAAGTCCTTCTACTGCATTGGGTAATGATTATCTTCATTCCCAAAGTTGTTTATTGGTGTGTGTAGCTGTCAAAAGCGAAACCTCAATCATTTTATCCAACTGTTGTATTTTCCGATACAGATTGTGTAGAACAGGGCTGGGCGACTTCAGTCCTGAATGGCCCCCTTTCTCAGGGGTAGGGCATTATTTGGCACCCATGTCCTGATCTAGAACCTGCATGTCAGGATGCATCAGATCTCGCTGGTCTTTCAAAGGCTGTGATAGACTCTATCACTCAGGCCTATCACAAGAGCCCCCTCTACTAGCCAGACTTATCCTCCGAAGGGGGGTCTGTTCAGTGATTGCTGCTCTTCTTCTAATTGAAAGGAACCCCAAAGATTGTCAGCATCGAGCTTTCCTTCCTGCAGGAGCAGAGGTTGTCCCCCTCCACTTTTAAAAGGTTGTGTCAACATCATTGCAGTGAATGGATGATCCTTGGAGAAGCACGACCTGATCGTGAGTTTCCAGAGAGCTTTGAGAAGAATAAATCCTCCCACATTGTGCCTCATGCCTTCTTGGGATCTGTTGTCAGGTCCCATATTTGGGTTGCATGCCATTATTCACCCCTTTTAGTGGACTAGGTGCCCATACAAGAGATTCCCCTTTGGTAATCCTGAATTCTCCCTTGGTAAACCTGTGTCTTTCCATGGACAGTACTACTTTAAGTCCCCGTTGTGTTCCCCTTGAATTGGGGTTAGGACAGTATGTTAAACTGTGCTGAGATAAGCCTTGTGTCTCCTCAACCCAACAACTGCTGAAAATGAATTTAGTGAAAATGTCAGAACATCTTTTTTGTGTTCCCTAGCAAGACCTGGCGCGCTTGTTTGGCCTGGACCATTAATTCTCGTGACACAGTCCTGCTTGTGGAGCTTTCCATAGGTCACCCTAACATCAGTGTCGATGTAATGCCGAATATGACAGACTGGAAAGGGAATGCCACAACCCTGAACTGCACTGAATGTCGGGATACTTCTCAGCTACTCGGCACAATCCTGAAAGTATGGATGCACGCCACTCTCTTTTATGCTCGGTGAGCGGCTTAGCATGCAAATTCCACTCACCAATAGTCTTTGCTCAATACTTGTAATGCTCAGTTGATTGGGGCTCCCAAGTGACACCCACGATGTCAGTGTTGATGCAATATTTCCATTCTCTCCTTCAGGGAACGAGGGTTACACAACGTAATAAAGACATTGTTATGCCTTGAAAATGTTTTTCTTGCTCTAAAATCTCAATCACATTCATTAGAAATCTCATTGCAATCGATCACAAGAAAATTTTAAGTGAACTTTTCCTTAAAATGAAACATTTTTTATTTTTCAGGTTATATTTATGTGCTTTTCTGCCTTCATGTTGATATGAAAGTATAGAGAGAGGAACGAGGGGAACATGACCGGAAAAGGACCACAAGTCGGACTTGAAATCAGATATTTCAACAACAAAAACACATATTTAAACTAAATTGAACAACATAACCTGGTAACGGTAAAAACAAACCAGCAGACAGAAAGTAGAAAGAAGTGGCATTAAGCTAGTATAAAATGACAGGACACTGTCAAAATGAGTATATTTAGATTTTAGCAACGTTTCTTCTGATTACTGCTTCCTTGACAAGGCAGGCCACCGTCTTTTGGCGGGGGGTTACTGCAGTCCCGTTTTCGTGTCTTTGTTCCAGACACACATGTTGACCAGGAGCTCCAGCAACTCCAATCTCCATGAGTAGGGCCTGTCAGAGGGAGAAACTAACTTAACATACATGATCTGATCTTCAGGACTGAGCTCGATAGCATATTTGAGGCTTAAGTATATCCTATCATGTTCAGGAATTAAAATCCAAACTCAAACAAAAGTTAAATCAGAAACTGCATATCATTTGTTTGCAAAACATAACATATTGCACATTGTATTGGTGAAGAGATGAGTCTCCAAGCCCATTTGAGCACTAGGACCAAATACAGGAAATGCATCACGTAATTAGTAAAAGTAAAGTAGTTAAGTACAAAGAATGTAAGTGTGAGTTATTACACAGACCCTTTTTTCCCCAACCCTCTTCCTCGAGATAGGCAAACACTACACATTTTTTACTTTTTCCTAATTAAACAAGGTTGGGAAACCCAGGTTTGGGTTCGAGTGATGTCCTGATCCCACTATAACTCCTACTATGCCATATAGACATTTGCATTTCATTTAAGAACACTTTTATTCAAAGCTATTTGCAATGCATTCAAGATTTGTTTAAAACTGTCACTAAAACACTGTTGTAATAATTGTTTCTGATACTTGATTATGGTTAGCTGAGCTGCATTTGAAGCTGTAAAATACTTAGCAAGCGCTATTTGCACAGGGTTAGCATTAACTAGGGAACTTGTGTGATTTAGACATTACCTCCCACACACATCAGAATTTCGTGTGTTGCACGGGATAAGCAAAGCAAGTGGTTTTATTCAAAATACTGACTTAAGATTACAGAAAAAAAGGTCATACTGCACAAAAACACAAACTTGTGATCACATTACTTTGGTAAAGCACATTACCTTTTCTTTCCGTCTCCTCACAGGCATCACCTCTGTAACCACTTTTGCATATACAACTGCAGTCAGTCCTGGAGAGCACAGGAATGCCATTATTCATGCAGGGGACGCAGTGACACGGGTTGAAGGTCTGCATGTACTCTTCCCATGCCATCTTCAAATGGGGCAACTTTGTGCGAAGCTGCTCCGCTGCTGTGCTTAAACGCACCAGCTCACATATCGGTGACACCTATGACAGAACCACAATGGCCATGAAAACCCTTGCAGCCTACACAAAGAGATAATGAATAACGAATATAGTTGATATAAAACTTTTCCCCGCAGGATGTGATACATCCCCAGTTGTTTAAACTGGTGGTCGCTTCTGTTGGCCCTGGTCTGCTATCCCTCTTAAACAAATGTGGAAACCATTTCCCCTCTACTCAATAACTCTTCTTAAGATACATCTGATTTAAAATCATTTTCGTCCAATCTCTGTGGTTCCTTTTATCTCCAAGATTTTGGAAAAAGTTGTCATTTTTGAATGAGAATCAAACCTCTGAGATCTTTCAGTCAGGTTTCAAGCCATTCCACAGCATTTAATCTGCTCTTTTGAGAGTCTCAAATCAAATTTATATAGCTATACTGATGCAGGTGTTTCTCATAATCCAAGACTTATCACACATTGCTTTTATCTAGATTAAAATTCCATGTGGGGATAAAAGGTTCAGTCTTTAACTGGTTTAAATCTTTTCTATCTGAGAGGTATTTCTACGTTAGCATTGGTAATTTTACCTCCTCTGCTGCTTCGCTCATATCTGTATACTTCCCCACAGCTCTACTTTGTAACAGTCGTTTTTTTCCTTCTACTTGCTTCCTTTAAATTTGATTTTGAGAAAGTGTGTAGAATTGTTCAATGTTTATGCAGACGACAGTCAGAATGACCCTCTGCTTTACACACTCTACTCTCCTGCCTCAACGAGGTCAAACTTTGGCTATACATTAACTTTTTAACCCTAGATGACTCTAAGACTGAGATGTTGGTCCATCTGGCTAATCTGAATTTAATAATTCCACCATAGGCAATCTGTTTTTAATGCAGTTACTAGTTACATTCGATGAACATGCATCCTCTGTCGATTTTTCCAGCTTCATTCGATTTCTAAAATAAAACATTTTCTGTCTGAAAGGTCTGTTTAGACAGTTATCCATGCTTTGATAACTGAGCGTTTGCATTATTGCAATTCTCTGCTTTATGCTATCTCAAAGTCTCAGGTAGCTCGACTTCAATTGGTTCAAAATGCTGCAGCCAAATGTCTAAAAAATGGTCACAAAGATGACCATGCCACCAGCCTCATTTTGCGAACCCTCCACTGGCTTCCAGTACACTTCAGGATTGACTTCAAAATTCTTCTATTTGTGTATAAATGCCTACAAGATCTTGTTTCAAAAATACCTTTCTGACTTTCTGTGTCCCTATAACCCTCCTGAAAGCTTAGGATCTGGCAACCTAAACAAAATCACTATTTTCATTACTAGCTACTTCATGTTTGAAACACGCTCCTCAATGGTTGAAATGTTGCTGTTTACTTAATTCGTATTCCCTGATCAAACTTCATGTTCAATTATGTCATCCCAAGAAAAACAAATCCATTCATCAAGTCAAATCATGGGCTTAAGAATATAAGCCTTCATCCAAGTGCAAGACGTGGCGTAGTGTTGATTATCACTCTTTTAACAGTACTAGTACATTAAATAACTGAAGCATGGAATAACTACATGACAAGTGCTGTATATTAAGTTAGTCAGGCAAATGCACCTCAAACTCAATGAGCGCAGGGTTGTATTTGAGACTCTTTCCCCAATCCTGGTAACTTTTGGCATCTTTGACAGCCAAACTTCCAGTGCTGGAGCCGGTGTGTCCCCCCTTTACAAAGCCCAACACATCCTCAATAGCACTGCTGGACTGATCCTCAACTGTAGAAGATGAAAATAAAATAATCATTAAAAAAAGGTTTCATTTAATAAGATTAATGTAAAACTATAAGAACTGAAAATGCATGGTGCTCCAAGGTGCTTACTCGTAATCTTTTTTCCACCTTTATTACATGATTTTCCTTTTACTGAAATCGTTGTACTCTGTTCGATTGTCAGTCCCAAAGATGAACCAAGGCATCCTCCGATTTGTGACCCAGTCATTTCTAACAGTGAAAAGAACGTGGTAAAGAAGTTAGTTTTTCTTACTTAAAACAGAGTTAGAAAAATACAGTCCAGTCATTTATTTGTGATACAGTTTTGCTTGTAAATATAATTTTCATACCATTTCTTTGCATGGCATTCTTGTTCACAACAGCAACATAATCCAGGACTCCACCCATGGTACCCTCTGTGACATAGTGTGTGCCATACTCATTGAAAAACTGGGAATATGCACCAAAATCATACTGATCAGGCAGATCACCCAGAGCCCAGAGCATGTCCTCGTCCAGAGTCAAGTCTCTGCTTCTCATCTTAAACTGAGCGGTCTGTACTGTAGACACCAGCCTGACAAAGCCCACCTCCTAAACATGCAGAAATAATGAAAAGGCTGCAGTTTCCAAGGCATTATCCAGGATTTATAGTGAGGTCAGAAAAACAAAATGAGTTGAAGTCATGCATGCTGAACTCAGCTCAAACTGAGAGTAATTTACAAGTTTACAGTTGTAAGGATAACCAATCAAACATACGAATGAAAGGAAAAGCATGCATATTAGTATTTTGGAGGTTATAAAGTGACCATAACTGCTTCTGTCTGTGTCAGTATTAATCAAACAACAGACAACAAGGAAATAGACTCACTGCTCTTGACTGAATAACTTTTCTAACTTTAATTGAAATTTTGTTTTACTCAGTTTCTGTGCCAGATTTGCTGTGCAATATTTGCCACCCTGGAACTGATTTCTAGTGGCGTTTTTACATTTGTGAGCACAGTTTTTATAATCACCATACTATGTTGTCTTTAATGTCAAGAGCTTACATTTACTCAATCAATATTTGACTGATCTCTGTGTGAATGTCCACAAAACTGCGTCAATTAACCATAGGCTATTTTGGAAAGAAACAATTAAAAGAAGAAAAAAGGAGGAATTAGTGAGAATCAATAAATTATTAATAAGTTGTGTAATTAAATAATATGTAATCATGTAATCAATAAAATAAAATTAACTGTAGTCCGATTATGAGTATTTTAAATGCTATTTAATCTAAGTACAAGTACTTTATCTTTGGAAACTGATTACATGTGATCAGTTACTATCCAGCACTGCTTAAGTAGTTAAGTAGAAATATTAGCCAAAATGTATTACTTTACCTTATTATTGTATTGTGATACGTTGCGTAGAAACTTTAATTCAGCACTAACATCATGACCAATTTCCAAAAAAGCGACTCTCCTCGTCAAACCAGCGTTAAAGGATATTTCTGTCTGCCTTGCCTTGAGAAAGCTAACAGCGTCCTCAAAATATTCTGATGCTGCCTCTGTAGATGCTTGTGCCTGAGGGACATAAACATCGTCAGTGAGGGCTTCCTAAACCAGTAATGCTAGAATGAACATTAAATGACGGATTCCACCTACACAGTTATGCCAATTAGTTTTGGTCAAATGGAAAGCATTAAACAAAGGCCGCCTTTTCAGTTTCATTATCCCTATACAGCCTCAAAGTTTAAACGCAGGAAAACTGAACACTGAACAGTTTCATGTTTACAGTCTCAGCCAACTTGTTGGCTTTAAAGTATAAAATATGGCAATAAAACATGAAACATCCAGTATGTTGTCTCTATTTAAATTACACCATCCCTAAACCACTATGCGCCAAAAAAAAAGTAGTGTTTATTAATTCTGAAAAGTTGCATTTCACTTAATAAAGCCAAGTTTGAGATAAAATATGGACCCTGTTTTTCAACCATACTCTTCTAATCTTTTCAGAATCCACATGCCATAACCGTCATGCTTTGTATTGCATTTATAAGCCATAATATAGATATGTTTTAATAAGTTATTTATATACATAACACAAAGTGACTAAGAACCTTTCTCTCTCTCTATATATATACACAGTATGAATGGGAAAGAAACAACAAGTCAGATATTTTGTGATTTTAAAGCAGCGGAGGCATGAGATTATACCATTATTTGATATGAGAGGAAGTTGTGAGGTTTGCGGTAATATTTTTCAGCATCATCATAACTGAGGTGTTCACAGAAAGGATCGTAGGTGAGTTTCCGCCACTCCCCGTTATAGATGTATTCACAAACGCCTCCAAAGTACGCTGGGTCCAGAACATGATTCACAAAATCACCAGATAATGCATTATATCTGAGGAAGTAAAAACCAACTCGTTTTAAAATTTGGATACATGTTCATCATGCAGTATGTCTGTGGTAGTGTAGTGTGGATTTAACTCGTTTTCTGGATGTGTAACCAATGCATTATGTCTTGTACTGTACAGTATTGTTCAAAATAATAGCAGTACAATGTGACTAACCAGAATAATCAAGGTTTTTAGTATATTTTTTATTGCTACGTGGCAAACAAGTTACCAGTAGGTTCAGTAGATTGTCAGAAAACAAACAAGACCCAGCATTCATGATATGCACGCTCTTAAGGCTGTGCAATTGGGCAATTAGTTGAAAGGGGTGTGTTCAAAAAAATAGCAGTGTCTACCTTTGACTGTACAAACTCAAATCTATTTTGTACAAACATTTTTTTTTTCTGGGATTTAACAATCATGTGAATCACTAAACTAATATTTAGTTGTATGACCACAGTTTTTTAAAACTGCTTGACATCTGTGTGGCATGGAGTCAACCAACTTGTGGCACCTCTCAGCTGTTATTCCACTCCACGATTCTTTAACAACATTCCACAATTCATTCACATTTCTTGGTTTTGCTTCAGAAACAGCATTTTTGATATCACCCCACAAGTTCTCAATTGGATTAAGGTCTGGAGATTGGGCTGGCCACTCCATAACATTAATTTTGTTGGTTTGGAACCAAGACTTTGCCCGTTTACTAGTGTGTTTTGGGTCATTGTCTTGTTGAAACAACCATTTCAAGGGCATGTCCTCTTCAGCATAGGGCAACATGACCTCTTCAAGTATTTTAACATATGCAAACTGATCCATGATCCCTGGTATGCGATAAATAGGCCCAACACCATAGTAGGAGAAACATGCCCATATCATGATGCTTGCACCTCCATGCTTCACTGTCTTCACTGTGTACTGTGGCTTGAATTCAGAGTTTGGGGGCCGTCTCACAAACTGCCTGTGGCCCTTGGACCCAAAGAGAACAATTTTACTCTCATCAGTCCACAAAATGTTCCTCCATTTCTCTTTAGGCCAGTTGATGTGTTCTTTGGCAAATTGTAACCTCTTCTGCACATGCCTTTTTTTAACAGAGGGACTTTGCGGGGGATTCTTGAAAATAGATTAGCTTCACACAGACGTCTTCTAACTGTCACAGTACTTACAGGTAACTCCAGACTGTCTTTGATCATCCTGGAGGTGATCATTGGCTGAGCCTTTGCCATTCTGGTTATTCTTCTATCCATTTTGATGGTTGTCTTCCGTTTTCTTCCACGTCTCTCTGGTTTTGCTCTCCATTTTAAGGCATTGGAGATCATTTTAGCTGAACAGCCTATCATTTTTTGCACCTCTTTATAGGTTTTCCCCTCTCTAATCAACTTTTTAATCAAAGTACGCTGTTCTTCTGAACAATGTCTTGAACGACCCATTTTCCTCAGCTTTCAAATGCATGTTCAACAAGTGTTGGCTTCATCCTTAAATAGGGGCCACCTGATTCACACCTGTTTCTTCACAAAATTGATGACCTCAGTGATTGAATGCCACACTGCTATTTTTTTGAACACACCCCTTTCAACTAATTCAACTAATTGCCCAATTGCCCAGCCTTAAGAGCGTGCATATCATGAATGTTGGGTCTCATTTGTTTTCTGAGAATCTACTGAACCTACTGGTAACTTGTTTGCCACGTAGCAATAAAAAAATATACGAAAAACCTTGATTATTCTGGTTAGTCACATTGTACTGCTATTATTTTGAACAATACTGTATCTCACTGATATTCAGCAGGAAGCACCCAAACAATCAGTCTGCTGTAGGTCTTACCCTCGAGTGGCTCTTTCAGCTCCTGGTATAGTCAGCATGTCGGTACATTTGGTTTCTCTCCTGTTTATCACCTCGCAGTCAGTCTCATCCTTGTGATTTACACAGTCTATTTCATCATTGCATCGGAGCTGCTGTCCAACACAGCGTCCTGCGAGAACACATACAGCATGCAGTACATTCAAAAGACATACAGACAAACACATATAAGAAATGCAGGCAGAAATATCAACCTTTGGGCCCACAAGCAAACATGTCCCCACAGTGGTCTTCTTGAAGTAGACACTCGCCCTCTTCTGGACACTGTCTTTCATCCCACTGACTGTGCACACACTTCTGCCCCCCAAACTGAGACGCTCGCTCCAAGTACTGGAAGCGAATCTGTGAGACATCAGTCAGGTCAGAAAGATTAGCATCAGTTTATAAGTGTGCGTCAACCGTTGCAACAAATATACTGGACAGTTAAACATCATTTAATTCAAATGATATTAAAATGTTTGCATGGTTTTTTTTTTGCATATTATGCATTTATGCAATTATGTATGCAATTTTTTTTTAATGCATACACCAGAAGCATATATGTGTGTGTGTGTGTGTGTGTGTGTGTGTGTGTATACCAATATATACCAATATGTAATAAATAAACAAACAAATATTTAAAATTTTCCTCTGCTGCAATGACAGATGAAAAACTTAATTTTTACCATATTTTTTGTGGTTTTAAAAGTTTTAAAGTAAAAATAATTTAGTTTAATAATTCATGAAGGGTCCAAAAAGAAATAGGCTGCTAATTTTATTTTATTTTTTTAAAGATGCATCATTACAATAGACAAAATAGAGACTTTCTTTTCCATATCTGTTCCATTCTTTAAACTTTCCATGACTATATCCAGGTTTTAAAGTGTTTTTACCGTCCTCTCTCTGCATGAATCACAAGGTGACCACTGCGTCCAGCTCTTGAGTTTACAGTCAATGGGAGCAGGAGTATGGACTCCTCTGGTGTGTCTCGAAGAGTTAGCCCTGGAGAGATCAAATATATTAACATGGTATAACACGCAAAGCTCCTGAAATGAAGTATTACCTGTTGCTTGATGATTGTAGGAAGTCATCAGTAAATCTGGCAGAAATATGGTGACTGAAACATGATAAAACATATCCAAACGCACAAATAGAAAACACAAATCTGCACATTGCTGAAATAGTTGGTTTGAGATTGATTCGAGTCTTCTGGGTCCAGTCTACAAAATGTTTGTCAGTATTATTAATGATTGACATGGGGTTTTTTTTTTTGGGGGGGGGGGGGGGGGACCTGACTTTTGCCCAGAATGCTCCACATCTGAGCAAATACTTGACTTACGAGAAACATTATCAACTTTATCATGAACAAATACAGCAGGTTGAGGACTTGCATTGAATCTAAATAAATGATTAAAGCAATTATCACCAGTTTGCAACTGCTGTTTCACTTTGCACACACTGCATACTGTAAAAAGTAGAAAAAATTGAAAATTACTAGAAAATTAATACAATCATAAAACACAACACGATTCAATGTGCAATTAAAATACGTTTAAAATACATTTTAAAAACCTTTGAGAATTCCTTCATATCGATTCATTGGGCGGTATTACTTATCTTAAATGAAATATGTCATGTTTAATCGAGATGTTTAACTATAAATAAACAATTCCTACTCTGTGGAAGTCTCCTTTAGCTCATGAATATTAATTAGGTCGCGTTTTCCTGATTGGACATCATAAAAGATACAGATTTAAAGACAAGAGTTGGCGCCAGTAACGGGCAAATAAAATAATCCAAGTGATATATTATATAATCATTAAGGTTATTTTATTTGTCTGGTACTGGCGCCCGCTTTTTAACGTTTCTATTCTATCCAATCAGATAGGAGTACCGGCCGACGCACACGCAACGTAATTAATATTCATTACCCATCCAGAGTATGATTGGAAGTTAATTCAAACGATAAGAACAGTGTTCCGCTGTCTGGACGCGTTGTGCTAGCTTTTTTGTTGTTGTTTTTTTTTTTGTTTTGAAGATATTATGTAGTATTTATGTAACCCGCGCTTGGACAAGTAAAATTTAAACGAACATGGAGGAGGTAAACAAACTGTTTGGTATAAACAACAAACTGCTACGCATGAAGACGCCGAACATGTGCTAATTTGCCATGTAGAGTTTGCACGTTACGTGTATTCTGCTTATATGTCCTTGTTTTATGTCGCTGTACTTTAATTGCATAATTTTAAACAATAATCATGCATTTAAACGCCTGCCTATTTGACCATTACTCTAAAATGGTATCTGTTAATCAACTGATTAAATGTTATGTTGGCTGTAGGAAGCCTGCAACAATTTCAAATCCTTAAGGGCGAAGTTTCAAGAAGAGATCCAGGCGAGGCACAGACCTATGGTTCCTGACAGACCCAAACGCCTCCCAACATCAGTCAAGAGCCGCTCTGGTCTGATAACCATGAGCCTTTCTTCAGCTTTGGAGACCAAGACCGCCGGTCCACCCTGGGTCATTGTGAGAGAAGACCAGAAAACACCCTCCGGGAGACGCCCTGTGTCTTTCCCAGACAATACATCAGAGGTCTGTAGGTCTGGAGATGGCCAGAACAGGCAGTCACTCAAAGTTCGCCATTTGCCCCTCGTGTTGCCACTTCCAAGCGAGCCAAAGCATGATTCTTCTGCACCTCCTTCAAAGGGCATCACCTCGCCTTTGAAATGCATCATGAAACCAATTCCTACACCTTTCATCTCGACCAGAGGTTCACTGTGCACTAAAGAAATAGGTAAAAATGGTCTGGGGGGTTTGAAAAACAGTGGCACTTTTAATGCTCAGGTGGAAGAGTCCAGGAGTTCGGGAGAAGGGGACGTCCAAGAGACCAGGGCGTCAAATCCTGGATCGCTAGATCGTTCCGCTTCCCCAAACGATTCGCTGACGGATTCATCTTCGGGAAGCGTTACTCATTTCTTTGACCATCATGTCCTGAGCACACTAGAGAAAGCCAAGAGGAAGCTCTGTCAGAGGAACCTGTTGGTGTGCGGCAGACCAAAGGGCTTCTACTCCAGTAAAGCACCAGTGCAGCTCACAGAGAGTCCTCCATCCTCTACCGAATCTGAGACTGGTCACCCAGAGCTTTCTCCATTGAAGGCTAATGCAGTGTCACACAGTAAGTTGCAAACCTGTGGAATATTTTACGTGGATGCATATGAATGTTAGCAGTTTGAGCTTGTGAGAGACAAGATGTAAAGTTACTTCAATGAGGAATAGATTGTTTTACACCTGTTCTCGTACTTTAGGCACCGTCTCTGTAATGGTGCATGGTCAGAAAGCGTGCAAACCTCTTCCTGACCTGGCATCCTTAGGTCCTACACCCTCAAAACCTCCTAGACCCCCACATGTGGATCTGAGCAGATATAAGACTGGGCTTCATGTCTGTGAACCAAGCGAAGCACTTAATACTGGTTTGTAGAAGTTCTCTTCATTTTTTGATTGATTGTTCCTTGATTTTCGCTCGTACTATGTCAATTCATCTCAGTGCTAGACTGAATACTGTGTCCGTGAGATTAATTTTCTGCAGTAAGACCCCTGAAATGTAAAAAGAAATAAATAAATACAGGGTTTAACATAAAGAGGATTTATTCAGAATATTATTATATTATTCAAATATTCTTTCTCAGCAAGGCTGCGTTCATTTGATGAACAAACGTAAATAGGATTTTTTAAAATACATTTATTTATAAAAAAAGATTTTTGTGATGGCAAAGCTGATTTTTGAGCAGCTATTAATCTAGTCTTCAATGTTAAACAAATAAACAAAATAATGATCTTTAAAAAAGCATCATATGAGCCCTTTAAACAAATATTTTGTTGAAAAATGTGATTATACTAACATTCAAAAATTTTAGAGTAAATTAAAAAAAAATTTAAAAGGAAGAAATTACATTTATTCAGCAAGAATGAATTAAATTGTTCAAAAGTGACATTTATAAACATTTATAATGTTATAAAATATTTATTTTTTAATAGCCTAAATACTGTTCTTTTCCTGAATCCTGAAATAAAAATGCATCAAGTTTTTAGCAGCAAAAACTATTTCCAACAATAATATTGATACCATTATTAATATTTGAGCTACAATATCCCCATTATCCTCCAGAAATCCTTCATGGTGAAATAATGAAAATTCAGCTTTGCCTTTACAGGATCAATTACTTTTCACTTTTACTTTTAGTCATTTAGCAGAAATAAAAAGAAAACAAATATTACAAGAAGAAAAAAGAAAACAAATAGATAAAATAGAATTAGAATAGTGAGTGCTAAAGTTAAAGGGTCAAATAAAGATGGAAGAGATGGGTTTTAAGCCAGTTCTTGAAGATGGATCGAGTTGAAGTCATTCCACCAGGAGGGAACATTTAATTTAAAAGTCTGTGAAAGAGATCTTGAGCTTCTTTGGGGATGAACAAAGCGCTGTTCACTTGCAGAACACAAGCTTCTAGAGGCACATAAGTGTGAAGTAATGAATGTAGGTTATAATCAGATTGCTGCAGTAATGTACTGAAGAATGTGCAGTCTCACATCTGTTAAATGGCATGTTACTAGCATTTAAAACATGGCTTTGTTACGTTGTTTTCCAGAAGCTGTGCCTGAGCCTGAGCTGGAGGCCACTGTTAATGCATCACTCGAGGACGCAAGCGTTCCTGCCCCTGAATTTCCTGATTTTGACATTTCTGCACCGGAAGCCACAGACAGTAATGGCATAAACCTAGTGGCCCTGGACTTGGAGGCCACTGAATTTCCAGAGCTTGATTCGTTTCCTCCTCCTCCTCCTCTTCCTCTTCAAGATGAAGACGACGGCCTGCGTTCACAGGCTGTGTTGGTCCAGCGATGTCCGAGTCCTCTTCGTCCAAAGAGCATGCGTTTAGAAGACGCTCTCGGTCAGTCCTCAGAGGAAGTGAGAGAAGTGTCCAGTACAGAACCGGTGACCTCTGACCTGAGACCGAATGGGTCACACACTTCCTTCAGCCTGAGCAGAGAACACCAGCTGCCATCACATCCAGCGTATGTGTCTTATTCCTGAAATGAATTCTCTTTCATTACACTGCAGTCAAGTTTTGTTTTCCCTCAGGTCTTCGAAACAAGAGTGTTTCCATGAATCCTTTGATAATGTTTATGAGGATGTGCAAGCAGTCCCCAGGTTCCCATTAGCTCAGAGCTCGTATAAGTGTAAAGGAGCTCCTAAGAGTGAGTATTATGCCACACATACAGTCTCATTCACAGAAAACCAATAGAAAATTTGATTTTACGTGTTTTCCATTTCAGACCCGTATGCTGATACCAGTCTTGTGGTGAGTGGCTGTCTTATATTTGGCATTTATTAAATTGCATGTATAGTTTAGTTGACATTATTTGATGATTTAGAGGTCGATATTATGTATAATGTAAGATGCATTCATGATGCTATGTTAGTTTTCTGGATCTCTCTTGATTTGTTTGACAGAAGGAAGAAACATGGAGGAATATATGGCATGTCACTCAGTGGTTTGTCAGCTTTTATTTCACTCTACTGTTGCTTGTGAAATGCAGTCCACAGCTTAAGAAAATAACGTATGTTTTATTAACTGTATTTCGAAGGTCTAATGCAGCTGAAGATCAAAATGGCCAGCATGATAGGTATTATGTTTCTTTCGTTGTTGATATGTGACCCTGGAGCACAAACACAGTCTTTAGTAGCACAGATATATCTGTAGCAATAGCTAAAAATACAGTGTATGGGTCAAAATTATATATTTTTATGCCAAAAATCATTAGGATATTAAGGAAAGATCATGTTCCACGAAGATATTTTGTACATTTCCTACCGTAAATATATCGAAACTTTATTTCTGATTAGCAATATGCATTGCTAAGAACTACATTTGAACTTTAAAGATGATTTTTGCCAATATAGATTCAGATCAAAGGAAGTTAAGAGTCGTTCCTCACAGAAGCTGACTTGCAAGAAATGTGTGATTGTTTCAGAAAGAAGCAGCCGAGTCCTGAACATCCTGAGGATAAAGAGCAGAAGAAGAAAGAGAAGCAGCGTCTGGAGAAGGAGAAGAAAGAACAGAAAGAGAAGGATAAAAAGAGAAATGAAATGCACAAGAAATTTAAGGTGAATTCAGATGCATACATTAAAATCACACCTAATATACTCAGTGGATGTCGGCACATTAGATGCAACTGTATTTCAAACTAACTGGACTGCACGAGTACACACACACACGTTTAAGTGAATGCAGTTCCTGATGTGTTTCTCAATAGATCACTGGACTGGAAGAGCCCATGTATCACGCCAGAGTGCTGGCAGACAGCAAACTGAGAAAGTACAACCTGGCCGTCAAAAGTGGGGATCTCATCAGCATCATCCGAACCGTCAACTGCCCCAAGGGCAAATGGCTCGCTAGAGACAGCGACAACAGATGTGAGGCAATCCTGACAATCTCTGATCTCTTAGTCATGCACAATATATGAAAAAAGCTTAAGTCTCTGGGGTATATTTGTAGAAATAGCCAAAAATACATTGTATGTGTCAAAATTATGTCAAAAATCATTAGCATATCAACTTAAGATCATGTTTTGTGCATTTCCTACCTTAAATATATAAACTTAATTTTTGATCAGTAATATGCATTGATAAGAATCTCATTTGAAAAACTTTAAAGATGATTTTCTCAATATTTAGATTTTTCTTGCACTCTCAGATTCCAGATTTTCAAGTAGTTGTGTATCGGCCAAATATTGCCAAATAAAGCTTATTTATTCAGCTTTCAGATAACGTATAATTCTCCAATTTTGAAAAATTGAAACTTAAGACTGGTTTTGTGGTCCAGGGTCACACACATGTTCTTTCCTGCACCACTCTTTGGGATGAATAAACCCAAAAACACATCAGCAAACTAATTTATTGCTATTTTCCATCTTATTGGGACTACAAATGATACGTTTTATTCATATTCTTAATTTTGATTTTAATATTTGTATCCCCTAGGATACGTCACCCTTGTATACATTCATGAAAAACAGTAAAAAAAAAATAAAAAATATATATATGTTGTACTACAATCAAAGCCATATATCTAACCAAGTTTTGTTCCAAATTTGAAGTCGATCTTATAAAAATTGTGGTTTTTGTGAGCATTTGTTTGTGCTCTATACCATAAATAAGCCAGGCTCTATTTGATGCAGTTTTCGGTTACTCACAAATCATCAAATTTCTGTCACAATATCACTTCTATTGCACTAAACATGGAACCTGGACTGTCAGATCTTTCTATTTTATCATGTCTTGTATCTTGATTTATACCCTTACAAGGACGACATATCTCCTGAGATTCCTGAAACATTTAGAGGCAGATGTAAGCATTTAATTCATTACATTTCAATGTAAACCTAATATGCTAATGCGGAGCAAAAAGCTTTTAAACGGGTAAGTCCCCTCTAACATGTGTAAATATGTGAACTAGATCAACTTTTATCGGAGGGTGAGTAGATTTCCCACTACATGCAGTTTTAAATGCTTCCTGTGAGCTAAACAAAGGCTGCAGAAATGAATAAATATTCACAACAAACATCCTTTCACTGCTTCTCTCAAATGTTTGGACACCCCAGAATACGTCGCTCCCTTTGTCCAAAAACTTCACCCGAGAAAATGATTGAAATCACTCTTGCCGCTGATACAGCTTCACTTGATTGATTCTGTGTTTGTGTTTATAGATGGCTATATATCTGTGATGAACGTGGAGTTGAACATTAAGGAGATGCTTGAGCTTGGAAAAAAGGTGTCACAGGCCACTGGACGAGGCCAAACCGACGGAGATAACCTTAGTATCAGCAGCAGGTAAAGAGCAAACCAGCAACACACAGCATGTTCATACCTGGACACAACATGCATTGGTTTAATTGTACACTTTAATGTATTCTCTGTGTCGATTGAAGACCATATGTGTTGCTGCACTCATCTGAATGAATAAATAATAATAAATATAGTGGCAAGCAGCAATAGCAGGATTTTTAGGAAGACTGTTGTTGAAATATAGTTGTAACAGAATATGTGAAGCACATCATCCTCACTCGATACGGTGGATCTAAATCTGAGACGCTGTGATCTTTGCAGGTCCTCTCATCAGAATCCTGTGCTCACCAGTAGCTGTAAGTTTTCTCTTTTCTCCTTTTTTTGTTTTCTTTATACAGTCCAGGTCGAAAATATTGGCACCCTTGCACTTCATTAAATATCTGATCTCTGTGATTTATTTATTTCACTTATTTAAATCTGTAAATAAGACTTGACTCTCATTATATAACCATCCAGTGATCTTCCTGCATCTTTTGCAGAACATTTTTGCATCTGCAAAAATGTAAATATTGAGAAAATCATCTTTAAAGTTGTTCAAATTAAGTTCTTAGCAATGCATATTACTAATCAAACATTAAGTATATTTACAGTAGGAAATTTACAAAATATGTTTGGCATTTGGCATAGTTTTCTTTGGCTATTTCTACAAATATTAGCAATAAAGTGCTTTTTGAAGCGCGTTTAGTTCCTGAAAGTGCCCTGCTTTCTGAAACTGGAATGAATTTGCCTCCCAAATGCTTCCTTTCACACGTCGAAAGCATCCAGAGGTAGCAAAGCAGCCCTAAAACTTTTAATTAATGATAGACCGTCTGGGCCAGTCTATGATTTTCTCAACCGTGCAGAGAAGACGTAAATATGTGGATATCAAAAGATGTCGTTGTGTCACTTTCTGGATGAAACTGTGGATGATTTGTGTGTTGGTCCAGTCACTGATGACAGCGAGGAGTGGATGTATGAAGATGACACGCTCTCGCTGTCTGCTGAAAATGCGTAAGCCTCCACTTCGTCTCATGAAATGGATTTGAGCCGTTTATCTGAATCGTGCGCTGATTGTGTTTGTCTCTTTCTAGGAGTCAGATCAAAGCGTCCTCCATGCCTGAGATGTGTAAGTATGTGGTTGAATGTATTTCGTGTTGTGTTGTGTTGTTGTTCATCCTGTCTCCTCTCTCTGCTCAGTTGATGAGAACTCTTCTGCTCCTCATCCTTTCGGTGACTGGAGTATTGAAGACGTCCAGACACAGTGAGTGTGGTTTGACGTTGCAGATAAACTGTTCATGTCCAGCAGGTGCACACCAGTATTTGAAGAGTTATTCAATAAGACCCCAGATGTTTTTATGTACTGTTCCTCACTTCTTTCAGGAGCACTGGTGATATGGTTAAAGTACATTTTTTTAATTTTAATTTTTTAGTCCCTTCGTGATGATTAATGTGTTAGCATGGATAACTTGTTGTGCAGTACCTCTTGAGTCCTGACCCCAATTAAAGCTTTTTTCCTTTCATAACACCTGACAGATGAAGGGACTGACAGACTTTATACGGGAAATTAATTCTGAAGTTATTTTTACATTTTTATTAGTATCTCTACAATTACTGCTATTACTTTTATATACTTTAGTTATTTTTATTTTATATTTCCAACTTCATATGTGACCCTGCAGCACAAAAATAGTCTTAAGTCTCTGGGGTGTATTTGTAGCACTGGCCAAAAATACAGTGTATGGGTCAAAATTATAAATTTTTCTTGCATGCCAAAAATCATTAGGATATTAAGTAAAGATCATGTTCCATGAAGATATTTTGTTTCCTACCGCAAGTATATCAAAACTTCATTTTTGATTAGTAGTATGCATTGCTAGGAACTTCATCTGAACAACTTTAAAGATGATTTTCTCAATATTTAGATTTTTTTGCTCCCTCAGATTCCAGATTAATCAAATAGTTGTATGTCAGACAAATATTGTCCTCCGAACAAACCACACATCAGTGGAAATATGATTTATTCATGATGCATACATCTTATGACTGGTTTTGTGGTCCAGAGTCACATATAGAAATAATGCAATCTTTTCTTAAAACCAAACTTTTTGTCGTCACTGTTTTACTTGTCTGCTACATTTGATTAGTCATCAAAATTAAAATACAATTAGTACTATTCATAATGTCCCAGAGTCTTACTCTTATTTATTAATCATTCAGTAGTCAGGTTTTTAATCCTGTAGAGAAACCGAGGCAGTAAAGCCTGATTGTGTGATCACGTCAGTTTCTTTAACTGATGTCTCGTCTGTATTTCTCCCCGTGTTCTCCACAGAGAGGCAGAAACCTTCCAGTTCGCAGACATCGATCTCCTGCCTCCTCCAGCTCTCTACGCTGACTCTCTGTGAGCTGCGTCTGAGGTGTGTGTGTGTGTGTGTGTGTGTGTGTGTGTGGATCATTACTCCATTCATTTCAGCCAGTGAAAGAAACCCTAACCAGCAAATACATACCCTGATTGTTTTATTTTTCCCTCCACAGTGACTTTCACGGCGTTCCTCTATCATTACCAAGGACAAAAGACAACTTCTAGTGTAGCATTTTGATAAATAATATCTTCAATGTTGAAGTGTGAGCAAGCAGTGGTAGACTGAGGGTGAACGACAAAACAAAGACAGCTTCGGGGTTTTAATGAAATGGGGATGTGGCACTTATTAAAATACATCTGGGGAAGTTGGTGGTCTGATAACGTGTTTGTTTAGTAATGAAACTTGTGAAATAAAATACAAAATAAATGGATGTGTGTACAGCAGTGAGCCTTACCTGTTTTCTCCTTTATTTGTTTTCAACCTCTGATAAAACTGTACATTATGAGATCTATGCACATCACTGACTGTTTCATTATGTCTTTCTCAAAACTATGCGGCCACGTAAAGGTAAAATATTAGGTAACTCAGGAAATTCAAATAATTCATCTGTACAATTAAATGTGAAAATGATAAACGAAAAACTACATAAACATAATAATGTATGCATGATGAATACTCGTGTTATGAAAATCAAAGTGACACATATGTGGCATAATTGTGTGAACATAAAATACAAATAATTTTGTAAAGAATATATCTTTGTCATATTTCCTCTTCTATGCATGTTATTTTATTTTTAAGAGCGTTTAAAAAAAAAAAACCTCGCTAAGCCACGCCCCTTTAGTGTCGTTCACAGGAAGTTGGTCTGCTCCGCGCTACTTCCGCCCGCGAGCCGGAACAGTAGCGTGAATAAATGAATGTAGTGCAGCTGCAAATGAAACTGTATTTTATCGTTTACTGTCTCTAGGTGAGTAAACCGACACGTTGATATAGTTCAGTTTATCCGCCTGTTATCACCGGTTCTGTGGTTGTTCTGAAGGTCTTCTAATGAATGTTGTTCGTCGCAGGTGATGCAGAGCTAGTGTCTCACTCATTCTCAGGTAAACATCTCAATAATGACACAAATCTGCTCTATTCACTCTTACTAATGTCTTTTCATTTTACTGATTTGACTTTGCGGGCGATTTTGTGTCGGCATTTCCTTTTTATGAGTAGATTTAATTCAATTTGACAGTCGCTCAAAATATCATATCATAATTTTCAATTACGTTATTGTAAGCGACCGTTTGCTATCACCGATTTTATTATTATTATTATATAATGTGTGTTAACACATTATTTTGATGGTCCCTTTTGAGCATTCTGTTGACAATAAGTAACTTTGCACCTACATATCAACTAACTCTCATTAGAGTATTAGTAGCTTTATCTGATTAATATCTGCTAATGTTTTTGTTCTGGTCTCTTAACAGACGATCTTCTGACTTTAATTAACTTTGCAAGCACATATACCAACCGTAACCCACACCTAATGCTCTAATGAGAGTGTAATGTTATTTACAGTCAACCGAATGTATTAAAAAAGGATCCATCACAATAAAGTGAAACCATTATTGTTACTCATTGTTACTCATAAGTTATGTGCCTGTCCAGAAATGGACTTTATACGTACAAACACATTTGTCTGTGAGGTTGTTAAGACTTCATCTCTGATGTTTGACCAGTGAAAGTCATTAGAAGTGTTTGATTGATCAGGTGTGTTGGAGAAGAGCAGTAGGTGGTCATCATGGGTCTGTTGTCTGACCCCAACCGCAGGAAAGCCCTGACCGGCCTCCTGACCCGCCTCAACACACCCATATGGTAGGTGTCTGACCTCTGACCTTTTGAAATCATCACCGGATGTTGACTCCTTCACTGTGGCATCACTTCCTTGTGTGTTCTCCATGTCTCCGGTGCAGTGTTGTGTGCTTCCTGGCGGCTGTGGTGTGGTTCATGGGCCTGGCGTTCGAGCCCTTCACGCTGCGCTCGTACATGTCTGAGAACGCCATGGGCTCCACCATGGTAGAGGAGCGCTTCTCCTCCGGGGAGCGAGCGCTGGCCCTCGCCAAGGAGTTCGGCGCGCACAAGAGGAAGGCCGGGTGAGCATCACACTGGAGTCACCGCTGTGTGATTGAAGCAGGGTCAGTCAGTAATGATGCTAGTCGTGTCTGCAGGGGGATGCCGGTGGACTGGTTAGTTAAAGCCATGAGATCCAGAGGACTGGAGGTGTTCACCCAGAGCTTCTCCCGCAAGCTGCCCTTCCCCGACGAGAACAAAGAAAGATATGTGAGTGTCTGTCTGTGTTATTCTCTCACCAAACTACTGACTGTAAGCTTAGTTTGGAATTCTTTTGCATATGCATACAGTTATTTTATATGTGTAGGCATTTAGACAAAATGCACGACTGAAGTCACTTGCATGCTTTAACTCAAACATTTCTGTGGCACGTCTTGCTTGTGCTTTTCAAACCTGTTCCAGCGGTCAGCATCTCAAGGCACATCCCATAATAAACAGGAGAACTTGAAGTTTTATTCTAGCTGATTTCACGTTTACATTTTACATTTGTTTTCTTTTAGAATGGATGAATTTGCCAGAGTTTTAAGAAAAATCTGTGCAACAAATTATTGCTTTTTTTATTATTATTTATTATTATTATTATTATTATAAGAACTGAGATTTTTTTCCTTTAGAAAGTTATACTTCCAAATGAATTGTTTTCTACATCTAACATTGCCTAAGCAAGTTATGTCTATGTGTAAGTATATTATTTATTATTCTGGGTGTTTTTCAGTCAGAAGATTAATTGCATCCAAAATAAAAAGTTTTTGTTTGCATAACATATATGTGGGTGTGTTCTGTGTATATTTATTATGTTTACATAAATACAAACACAGACAGTATATATAAAATTATATGACTTAAATTACAGATAAATATATTTAATATATAAACATAACATTTTTCTTAAATATACCTGTGTGTGTGTTTTTATATACATGAGAACACACACATATATTATGTAAACAAAAACTTATTTTGGATGCAATTAATCTTTTGACTGAATCGTTTGAATATACAGTATATAAAAGGTCACTTTTGCTTCAGATTTCTGTTATTCTAATAATTGTGCAAAACTGTCTAGTGCAACAAAAGTACAGACCGTGCAAATGATTTTCCCAAAATACAGAGACAATTGGAGAGTGCAGTTGATAATCAGCGTGTTCTGTTCAGATGGTTCGAGGCACGAATGTGTACGGGATCCTGCGAGCTCCTCGCGCTCCTCGGACCGAGGCTCTGGTCATCACTGCCCCCTGCAGTCCTGGAGACAGCAACAACCAGGCGGTCGCTCTTCTGCTGGCTCTCGCGCAGTATTTCAGGAGTGAGACCCTTTCTGAGCACGCTCTGTTTTCAGACTCAACCTTGATTTCTATCAGTCTTGCATGACAAAGTTACAAAACCAATCTTTACTTTAGTGTTTTTGCCCTAGATATAACCTAAATATAATAATACTCAATATTATTAATAAAAACCCATATACTGGTAAGTAAAAGGTTTCTATGGTGCCTTTAAAAGTTGCATGAGTTTGAAGATTGAAGATTTGCCCGTTATTTTGGCTTGTTGACTACTTTTACCTTTAAAGATATTTTGAAGGTTCTTCTGTAAATTAGCGAGTAACGCCACACATGTAACGACAAGAATATTCACGTTTGTCTAATGCATAAAAAAGTTAATGTTTTTAAATGTCAGAACAGCAGTTTAAAGCCTTATGAAGTGTTTTTTGTGTTTTTTAAAGATTTCTATTTGACGTTTGATCAGCACCAATCAGTCTAAAATGTAAAAAAAAAAAAAAAAAAATTGAAAATTTGACATTTTGTTCAAGATTGTTTTTAATAAATGTAATGCATTTTCCATAACTGTTAATTATCATATGAATTCAGTGTTTAAAATTTGAATTAAGTATTGACCTAAACGTATTCCTCTGGTAAAATATCCATGAACAGATGGCTACATACAGCCTTCTGTCTTTGTTTGTAACTGCTTAGAGCCACCAAGTGTCCAGGCCCTGACAAAATATAATGTTTCTCTTGCATAGATATAAAAATCTCATTGCATTTAAGAATTATATCCATTGGCGTAAAAGTAGCCACTCTCACTACCGAAGTTATGGATGGATTTGAAGATGCTAAATTACAGTTTTCATATTTGAACTTGATTTGATAATGCTTAGTTTGGGTAAACGGCATAAGACTAGTGCACGAAACAAATACTGTAGATCTAGATGGAAGCCAGTAGATTTTGATTGCATTGATGCAAGGATTCCAGTTGTGTTTGCTTTAGTTTAGTTTTGTCCCCGTCTTCTTTAAAGACCAGGTTTACTGGGCCAAGGACATCATATTCTTGGTGAATGAGCACGATCTGATCGGCACGCAGGCCTGGCTCGAAGGCTACCACCACACAAACATCACAGGTGTGTACAGGTCAAGCATGAAACATGACCTAAGAACCCGATTCCGTAATTGAACGTATTTGAATTGAACACATTCCCGGTTCCATCCGTGTTTATGTTTCCGGTTCTTGCTCAGGAATGGAGTACTCGCCGCTGCAGGGTCGCGCGGGGTCAATTCAAGCCGCCCTCTCATTGGAGCTCAGCAGTGATGTCATCACCAGCCTGGACCTGGTCCTAGAAGGACTCAACGGTCAGCTGCCCAACCTGGACCTGGCCAACCTCTTCTATGCCTTCTGTCAGAAGTTAGGAGTCCTGTGCACCATTCAGGGAAAGGTGGGCTTCTCACGCACAATGAACTTACTACAAACACAAGCTCAAGCGTCTAAACTACTTTGAATCTAATCAATAGTTTTTTTCCAAAATAACACACATAATATACCCATTTTCTATTATTATTATTATTATAACAACACACCATCCACTAATTCCAAACTGTGAGTTGAACACTAAACATATTTTGAGGAATGTTTTGATCATACAGTTGACGGTAGCCATTGGCTTCCATGATATGAACAAAAATGGATGGCTACCGTCAACTTTTTGGTCAGCGACATTCTTCAGAGTATCTTCTTTTGTGTTCAGCAGAAGAATGAAACTCACACAGATTTGGAAAAACTTGAGTCTTAAGTCCTCACAAGCTGGCTTTGATGTAAAAATCTGAATTATGGAAATGTATAAAAATGTATTAGGGATGCACCAAATATCTGGTGGCTGATAATACCAGCCAGAAATATATATTTAATAATACATGCTCTGATAATAATAGCTTTGTGGAATTCTACATTTTTTGGATTAATTCTGTATATCTGATTCTTTTGCATGGGACTGAATAAAAATAATATATTGATATTTAAAATTAAGGCAACACTGTACAATAAAGTCACATTAGTTAAAGTGCATTAACTGTTGATCTTTATAATGCATTAGTAAATGTTGAAATTAACATAATAAATGCTAAAGAAGTATTGTTTTTTTCTAAGCTCATGTTAAATAAAGTAGTTAACTAATGAACCTAATTGTAAAGTGTTACCAATATCAATATAAATTCTGTCCTATATTATGGTTTATTTCAGTAAAAGTGTGGTTTTAATTGGCCTGTGTTTTTTATATTGAGTATCATTAAAATTGAGTTAAATAAAAAAAAGTATTGCAAAATTACTTTATATTGTTTAATAAATCATTGCAAGGCATTTTCGGTTTTGGTTTTTGTCCAATTTTTGGTTTTTCCCAGAATTTTTATTTTGGTGCATGCCTAAGATTTATGTCAATAGATTTACACAATGGGTTTAGTTTATGAACCAATTAGCCTATAAGATGCAAACAATGAAAACTGCCAAACCAGTTCAAGTTTGGTCCACAAATGAGACTTGCTCGATCAGAGAACCGCCCAATCTGGCAACGCTGTTTCACTGAACCTGGCTAGCGTTGCTGCTGATTGTGTGTTAGCTCCAGAGGAATGACTGGGACACGGCTGAGGGCTACACTCACGCGGCGCAGACCATGATGCTGATGGTGTTGAAGCAAGCTTGTGGACGGTCCTGGGGAGACCACGGCCTCTTCCTCCGCTATCACATCGAAGCCGCTTCCATTCGAGGCATCAACAGTTTCAGACACTACAAGACGGACATCACCACCATTGGCAGGTTCGTTTTTGCATTGCACAGGAAATTAGCTGTGATGCTTGAAAATATACATCCAATATACTAAGAGCCATGACCAATGCTAACCACTTTCTGATGTTGTTTGATCATGCATTCTTCTTCTGTTTCACAGGTTGCTGGAGGGAATGGTCCGTAAGCTCAACAATCTCCTGGAGCGTCTTCATCAGTCGTATTTCTTCTACCTCTTGCCCTCTCTCTCTCGGTTTGTCTCCATTGGCTACTATATGCCAGCTTTCGGCCTCCTGGCTGTCATCTTACTGCTTCGAGTATCCTTCTCAGGACTGGGTCATTCAGATTTTTAGTGCAAGGGGAAAAAAAAGGGTAGTAAAAATCGTATTTAAAAACTTTAAATACTAAATAAACTCAAGGAAGAAAAACTAATTTAATTTATACAAATAAATAGAAACTAGGACATGGAGTATAGATGAACGAATCATTGAAATCAAAATTTACAGATAAAAAACAAAACAGTGTGGTTTTAATCTATTAGAAACCATTCAGAATTATCTGTACTGAGCTAAACTCTAGTCAGTTTTAATAGGAGCACATTTCCCCACACAGACAGACTTCAGTGTGCTTCTTATATCGCTACAGACGCTGAAGGACTTGTTTTATAAGATGGACCCAGCACAACTTTTACAATTTCTTTCAAAAGTCTAATGTGGCAATAAACTTAAATCAAGTCATATATCACTACTTCATTGACAGTCAAATGTGACCACAGCTCAAGCTGCTCCATGTATTTGCATGTTTATGAACCACTGGGTCATGCAGTATTTCCGAACATTACTCTATTTTGTTATAATCCTGAGTGTGAGCGCAGGCGCTGGATCTGTGGGTTCATCTGGGAGCACCAGCTCTCACAGCAGTGGATGGAGTCACTGAAGCAGAGCAGGTCAGTCTCTTCACATTAGGTTTTCGGATAAATATCTTATACCGGAGAGTGGGATAAGTTGTTGCATGCTTTCAGGATCTCTGTTGTCAAGTAAAATGTACATCATTTACATATTAAATACTCTATGCTGCACTTCTGAAATGTTTCCAAGAGCTAAAACAGTAAATGATTCCCACTTGTGTAATTAAAGGTTATGGCGTTAATTTGAGGTCTAGCTCCATTCTGCTTAAAAATGCACCCTTATCAGGAACCTGTCAGTCCTCGATGAGTAAAATTATGTTTTAGTCCAATGTGGTAACATTAACAAGTATTTTCAGTCAAAAAATTCAACATAAGGGTTAATTATGTTTATTTTTTTATCTAAACTGTTTCTCTGCAGCCATCCAGTCCGGGTGTGCTGACCGTGTTGACCCCGCTGGTCATCAGTCACCTGACAGGTGTGGCGCTGTATCTGCTTCCTGTTCATCTGCAGGAAATGGCTGTGGAGCACTTCCCTGTGTCTGAGACTGAAGCTGTGGTGCTCACTGCTATAGCCATCTACACCGCAGGCCTGGCCCTGCCACACAACACACAGCGGTACACACACACACACACACACACACATAATACTGTGTTATATGTTTACTCTCCAGCAGGGATCATGTGTGTGTTTGTGTCTGTGGCAGGCTGCTGTCTGGAGAGGGCACGGAGCAGGGCTGGAAAGTGCTGAAGCTCACAGCTTTGCTCTATCTAGCGGTGCTGTTGGGCTGCACAGCTCTCATTAACTTCTCTCTGGGGTTCATCCTGGCCATTACACTGGTGCCGATCACTGCCAGCATCACGCCGCACATGCCCAAGTATGCACATCTCATCAAATAATCACTTATTTTTGTCAAGCATGCTCTAAAGATACTCTGACCCAATTTTGATGTGCATTAGACAATTTGTTGCATCACAATATAAGCAAAATTGAGATGTCAATAATGAGCATCAGATTAAATAACATTCCTCTGATGCAGACCCTGTAAAGTATAGACAGTGAAAACATAAATAAAAGATAATCACATTTCTCATTTCTACTGTAGTTTGCACAATCTATATTGATAATGCATGGTCACATAATTTTATCCAACCCATTAAATGAGCACCAAAGATTCATTTTTCGATTGTGGATAACTATATTTTAATGATGTGACTTTTACATGCATTGACACATTTAAAGATGCATTAAATTACGAGAGCGAGCAGAGTGTTAGGTGCTTATTAATAGCCTTTTTTACTCCCACTAATGAATGTTTGCATAATCCTAAATTAGATATCATCCGAAATTCAAAATTCATTTAATGAAATCTATTTTGGAATCTGATATTGTTTTTATAGAAGTGATCTGGTGATAGAAATTGATTGATTTGTGACAGGAGAATGCATCGAAACAAATTCAGTTTGGGTGATATGGCTGTTTTTGGTATAGCGCCTGACATAGGAATCTCAATCTTTGTGATATCAACTTCAAATTTGGAACATAACTTGGGTAGACATATAGCTTTGATTTCGTAGTGTTATATATTGTGAAAGCAGGACACTTGGCACTCTTTTAAAAACTAAAATCTAAAAAACTAAAAATTCATCCTGTGAAAGCCATTTCAAATTTTCTTTTAAAATCAATAAAAAGAATAGAATAGAGAGTACAAGTGTTAGAGGGGCAGATAAAGATAGATAGCCATTTCTTGAAGATGGAGTATTTGGAATGATACTATACTCGTCAAGGTTAGTCAGGGTTCCATATTTGGTAAATGTTTTTTAATAAAAGTGTCAAAAACTGATATGTGACAAAAGAATGCATCAAATGTTTTGGTACAGTGCCTAAACAAAATCTACATTTTTGTGATAACTTTTGAACACAGCTTGCATAGACACATGGCTTTGATTTAATAGCAATTTTAGATTACAAAATATTTAATACAATTTTACAATGTTTTATATAAAATGCAATAAAAATGTTGAGTACAGTAAATTCTTTACAATCAATCTAAACTTCTATACCTATAAAAAATGCTTTAACTTCAGCAAGAGACCAACATGAGGTCTGTTTTTTCAGAGCATTAATTTATTCAAAAACGGGGTTGATGGTTAACAAGTTAAGGATCAATCATTGGTAAGAAGTTATTACTATAGGATGAAGTGTTATTGATTCTGTATATAATAAAAACACCTGGAGGACAGGGACTGTTTCACACACACCTCTAATCTCATCTTGTGCTGTGTGTGGTGTCTGTTAGAGCTCTGAGCGCTGTGGTCATGGTGCTGCTCAGCCCTGCCTTCACCATCCTCTACTGCGTCTTCATCTACCAGGAGCTCATCGAAGCCCCCGTCAGCATCGGAGAGGGATGGATGCTCTTCCTCTCGGTCATCTCGCAGGGCATTCTTGATCACGCTCTCTACGGCTCGCTCGTATATCCACTCCTAGCCCTTTTCATCTATCCCTGCTGGCTGATGTTCTGGAACATTCTCTTCTGGAATTAACCTCAAGCAGCTTCAGGTGGAGCGCTTTTTAAAACGAACCCCACTTTGTGCCAATCGTGAAGAGTTATCTGCTGTTAGGGATTGGCAGGAGGAAGATCTCGGAGGATAAAGAGGATTTAATGGTGTGGAATCAATGATAAGAGTACTTTGGTGTTTCAGTTTTGGGGAAGGGATTTGCATGAAGACGTGTGAAAGCAAAAAATGTCCAATTCATTAGAAAATAAATCTAATATTGCTACCACATGTGTGGACATAATGGTTCTGGGTTTTTTTACCTTATAATGGAAAAGGCTTTCCATTGTTTGACATTTTTGAAACTGGAAGCTTATATTTAATATGGTTTGATACTGAAAATTGTACAAAAGGATTGTTAGCTTGTTAATTCAAGTGAAGCTCTTGTAATTTAATTCTCTGTGCATGTTACAAAAGCCAGAAACGAGATGAAAACTCAACCGAACAGAGTTTCCAAGACTTATCTTCTTCAATGCATTATATCAAATTTAATTTGTTTCAGGCAACACTGGATTTAGGTCTTTGAGTACTAAATGTAATAAAAAATCTTTGTGTGCATTTATAATAAGCCTTCCCACATCTCAAGTGTTAATAAATGGGTAATATTAATACAATTTTAAAAAGCTTAGTAAAACAGCAGTAAATTTGACCCGTTGTGGGAGGAAAGATCAGTCAAGCCACTAATGAGAAGCTCCATTGTATGATGTTACAGCCTGTTAGTTGGTCATTAATGAACAAGAACTGTCCATGTTATGAGATGTAATGGAAATATTACTAATTCTGATCAATAAACAGTGTTTGGATCAAGTAACTGATTTGAGGGATTCTTTAGCAGATCTTATTCTAATACGCCTGGGTGAACAGAGGTGGATGGTGCTGTGTGCCTGTATGTTCATGCACTGTACTGAAATTTGATATTAGAGCACACAAAGAAGAAGCAGGTCAAAGAGGAGGTGTGAAATATTTTTGTCATATTTTTACACTCTTAAAAATAAGCTCACTCTATATGAAAAATGGCAAAAAATAAAATAAAAAAATGATGGTGTAAGAGGCTGAAAAACATCAGAACAAAACAAACTAGACTTCCTGATTAAAGCTGATTGGAGATTTATACATCATCTGAAAGCTGAATAAATAATATTAGTATATAAGGCAATATTTTAACGAGATACAACTTTTTGAAACTCTGGAATCTGAGGTTGAGAAAATCATCTTTAAAGTTGTCCAAATTAAGTTCTTAGCAATGCATATTACTGATCGAAAATTATGTTTTGAATTTTTCGATACAGTAGGAAATTTACAAAATATCTTCATGAAACATGATCTTTACTTAATATCTTAATGATTTTTGACATAAAAGAAAAATTGATAATTTTGACCCCATACAATGTATTTTTGGCTATTGCTACAAAGTGACTTTTGTTGACTTCTTCATCACATATTTTCTGCACAAAGCACCAAATTATTTGCAAGCCTCATCTGTGCGCTTCCAAACTCCTCAGAGTTAAAAGTGGCTCAAACACATGGCCCCAAAGCATGCACCGGCGCTGACGAGGAGAGTTAGTCAAAAGCATCCTATCAAGCTATCTTAACAGACCAGACTGCCTGCTGCCTGACTCGTTACAGTCCGAAGTGTCTCAGATGCACGGCTGACCTGTCATCCTTCACACAAATATGTTCTGTAGCACTATTCACCAATCAATCACATGCACCAGCCTCCCAGTCTAAAACATATATAAGGCAAAAGAGGCTTGCGTATAAGAAGCTTCTGGACTTCAGCACAGCTCCTCACGTGCAACTCCATCCAGAGAAAGCACTGCACATCCAGAGAGAGCACGAGCCTCCAGTTCACACGCTCTGCTTGAACACTGGCAGATCATTCCAATCACGTGTAAACACATACAAGAGCTCAGATTCAGCCACACAGACGTTATAAACACAATCACAAATCATTCATGAAATGTAAATTACTTGTAAGTCTAGATGCACTGTAGAGACTGTAGATGTGTGCATTACTCTAAACTGATAATAATGACATGATGGGATGATAATCTTGCTGTAAAACTAGCTTGTGCTAGATATGGTTTTGCTAGACAGTAGTTTATAATAGCCTTTTTTTTGTAAACTCTCAAAGTTACGAGAGGTACTCATGCAGAATAAAATATTTATATAAATTCAGTACTTTTTTGGCAGTGCTATGCTTGTTTAGTTTGGCCGTGTTGCTAAAACGAACGTGTTTTTCACAGTTAATCTGTTCACAAATCTGTTCAGGAATGTAGAAAAAAACGGAAAGCCCTTTGTTTGTGCTGCAGCAACAAAATCATGCTTGTGACCTCAAGTTACAAAACCCTAACCTACAAAAATAAAACCAGCAACACTGGCGTAAAATAGATTTATTGCATACGTGTAGAGTCTTTTTTTCTTATTCTAAGAGACAGACTTATATTAACATTACTCTTACATTAACGTTTTTATTGCAGTCAGTTGTCAGATGAAGGAAGAGCTCACACACATGTTTAAAGCATGGTTTTGGCTGCTAGACTGACTCACTTTATAACTCGGTGAATCCAGTGTTTATCTTGTTTTCCCACCGGCCAAACAATGTGCTGTTTGTCATGGATTACACAGCATCTCTTCATCAGAAGACATTTGGAGACAAAACACCAATCAGTGGTTTGCTTGATTTATACGTTAGGCTATTTTAGCAGTTCAGTTTCCCTGCCACTGACAGATTTGACCGTTTTTTAGTGTTAAATATAGAAATATATATATTTAAACTGACTTCTGTCATGCAATACATAAAAAAAAATAATTATACAAATATTTTATCCTGAAAGAACCCATGTGGAAATATTCTAAACCTCAGTTACACGTGTGCATTATTATGAAAACGGCGTCATATACTTTTCTAAGTTATTATTAGCTGAATAAAGTCTTTGTTTGGGGTTTTGTCAGCTGATTCCAGCTCATTTCTGTTTCTTACATTGTTCAATCACATTTGGAGCAGCTGATTGCATCACAGCGTTCAGCTGCGTGTAAAATCTCAAATCCTATTTGAAGGAATGGCTATTGTAAAGGCATCTCAGGCTCTTGTACAATGGGCTCGTTGTCAAAGTCAGAGTAAACCTGTGTAAGAGGATCGAGTATAAAAACCCCTAAACTCAGGGCTCTGCTGACAAACCAACGAGAACCAGCCGAGTCACAGACGCGCCTGTCCCAGCAGAGATCATGGTTAGCCGGTAAGAAACCTTCTTGATTCTTTCCTGTATAACACAAGCTGTATGATGCTTATGTTTTGGATTGATGCTGTTTAAGTCATTGGAAACATGTCTGTAGTGATGTTGTAAATTTGCAAAAACATGCACAGATTCTCTCAGATTTTCCTTTGTGTGTATTTAATTTTTTATTTTACAGTCTTGTTCCTCATGTACATAGTATGTACTTATTGAAGTATTACCGAACCCTGTGTACTCACCTTGTAGGTACACTGTAAGTACATGTACACATACTGTAAAACAGACTTTTTCCTCTCATTGTTCAGTTTTGAGCACCCTGCTGGAGGCTATAAGAAGATCTTTGAGACCGTGGAGGAGCTGAACGAACCTCTTCCAGCAACCGTCACCGGTATTTCCCTCTGTTTACATCATTTTAGGCTTATTCATATTGATTGACTGACAATTTTCTGAGGAAAAGACGTTCCTTTGTAAATGTTTATAAATCAACCATGCACTTAAAATTCCTTCCATCAAAATGCTTTAGGAGGAAAAGATGATATGCTTGTTTGACCTGACTAATGAACGTTTATTTATAATTGTGCATGTGCATTTTTTATAGTTTTATATTGCATTTTTTATATATAATAGTTTTTATAAATTTCAGGGATTCAGAGTCTGGAAACAGCTTGAATTGCATGTTAACCTCTGGTCAATATATCATCATCTCCTGTGTGTGGTTGATCAATACAGTTCAGAAATAAAGTCGAGATAAAAGCCCTTGATGATGTGTCATCTGCAGGCCGCATCCCCTCGTTCATTAAAGGCAGTCTGCTCCGTCTGGGTCCCGGTTTGTTTGAGGTGGGAGCGGAGCCCTTCTTTCATCTTTTCGATGGCCAGGCGCTCATGCACAAGTTTGATTTCAGCAGTGGACAGGTCACGTATTTCCGCAAGTACGTCAAATAACCTTAACGTTACTGAGATGTGCTCCAGTTAGCTCTTTAAAAGAAAAGAACATTTGAAACATATCAGTCTTATTTTGGTATCAAAATACTGTTATAACTTTTATAAAAAAGTTTTTAAAAAAAGTTTTTTTTTAATTTCAATTAATTTAATTCCATGTCAGTTCATTACAGTTGAAGTTTTAATAATATTTTTTATAATCAATCAAATATGCTTTATGTTACTGTGCCGTTTCCTGCTCCAGTTAGCTCTTTAAAAGAAACAAATATAAAATTAATTAATATAAAACATACATTTTTTAATATAATTTTTTAAAAATAATTTTATTTTATTTTTTAATAATTTTTTTAAATATTTTTTTTTCACTAATTTTTTCTTTTTTTTTTAGATTTTATTTTATGATTTTAAATAATTTCATTTTATTTTTAGTTAATTTAGTATAAACTCAATTAAAATGAATAAGTTGCTTTGGCAAATAGCTTGTTTATTAATTTATTTTTATTGTTATAGTTTTCTTTCAGTTTCAAGTTGAATTAATAACCCTGTTATCCTTGGCATTTTTCTTTCTCACAGGTTTGTCAAAACAGATGCTTACGTTCGTGCGATGACTGAGAAGCGAGTGGTGATTACTGAGTTTGGGACCTGTGCTTATCCAGATCCCTGCAAGAACATCTTCTCCAGGTTTGATCTCTGATTGCTGGGATGCAGCACAGGTTTGGTGCATCAGGAGTCTCACATCTTCTCAATTGTGTCAGGTTCTTCACGTATTTCAAAGGCGTTGAGGTGACAGACAACTGCCTGGTAAACGTTTACCCCATCGGAGAGGATTTCTATGCTGTCACAGAGACTAATTATATCACTAAAGTCAACGTGGACACCTTGGAAACCTTGAAGAAGGTACGACAAAGACATTGATTTAAATACTGATCTTTCCAGCATTTAAAGAAATGTTTCTTGATCATTTCTAAAGGTTGACATGTGTGACTATGTGAATATAAACGGAGTAACGGCTCATCCACACATCGAGAAAGATGGCACGGTCTACAACATCGGAAACTGCATGGGGAAGGGAGCCTCGCTGGCCTACAACATCGTCCGAATCCCTCCTAAACAGAAAGGTTCGAGCTCGTACAGTCTCTGAGCAGTGTTTAGTGAATGCTGGTTAAATGAGAAATAAAGCGTTTGGTTAAATTGCAACAAACTCTTCCAGACAAATCAGACCCCATTGAGAAATCCAAGGTGGTTGTGCAGTTCCCAAGTGCGGAAAGGTTCAAGCCGTCCTATGTGCACAGGTGACTGAGCACGCTTTCATTTATTCTGCATTCGGATCTGTTTCTATAGGCAGAAAAATGCTGAAAATATAGTGTCTAACATTTTTTTGTTTTGTTTTGTTTTTATTTATTTCTGGCTTTCGTACACAAAAAATTACACAAAAAATGAAATGGTTTTCACTCTAAAATTGCTGAGAAATTTCACAGTTATCAATTAATTACATAAATTACATAATATAAATATAAATATAAAATTACATACATAAATTATGAAGTAGAAAAAAGTAGTTTTTTCTTTTAAAACACACTCAAATAGTCGATATTTGTTTTATTTACAATTTCGAAAAATCTTTTTTACAGTGTAATATTGTAATCAATCATTATAATGACCTGTACATATATATATATATATATATATATATATATATATATATATATATATATATATATATATATATAAAATACCCCCAAAAATCAAACTTTGAAAAATAGTAAATAGTTAATTTTGTGAACAGAAAATTATGAGTAGAAAAAAACACATTACAATAATAAAACAATAAGTATAAAAACACACTGTTTGAGTATTCAACAACAAATATATTTTGTTGTTACAAAATGTGAGTTTACAGTAATAGCAACTTATCAAGGGTTATTCTATGGCTTTACTTTTTTAATAATAATAATTTATAGTGTAGCTCTTATAAGAAATAAACCTGCGATTATACACTCATTTAGTTTAATCTGGAACTTAGTGGAGAAAGCATTTAGTAAATATAGCATTTAAACAGTATTAGCTTCTATTGCTAACATGCAGGTTGTGCAGTATTTGGAGCCAGATCCACAGTCGATAAACCTTCTCCTCTTCCGTCGTTCCCTTCCTAGTTTTGGGATGACAGAGAACTACTTTGTCTTTGTGGAGACGCCTGTTAAAATCAACCTGCTGAAGTTCCTGAGCGCCTGGAGTATCCGAGGATCCAACTACATGGACTGCTTCGAATCTGACGAGGAGAAAGGCGTACGTTCCCGTCTCTTGTCCTCGATGATGCTGATGTTTGATGAGTAGGGCAGTCCGTGCTGGATGTGAATGTTGTGTTCATTTCTACAGACCTGGATACACATTGCGAGGAAGCATCCAGGAGAGTACATTGACTATAAGTTCAGGACCTCCGCGATGGGTCTTTTCCATCACATCAACTGCTACGAGGACACAGGCTTCATCGTTGTGGACCTGTGCGCCTGGAAAGGGTAAGTCCTGTAAAACACAGTAAAGAAGATGCATACAGATTTCTGGAATGCAAACCAGGCATGTTTCGTAGCTCAGTGGTCAAAACATCATTGAAATCTGTTGTGCAGTTTGTGCTTTCTTCATATGTGATTGTTTAGTTTGACATATTTATTCATATCAGAGCCTTATTAGAAGTCAGGGTACTGAAAACCAAGGTGAACCAGTTTGCAACTGTAATTTCTGATGACTTTTATCAGGAATATGTAATATGCATGACTTAAGTTGTGCATATAGTATTATTAATTTACATTTAACTACATATATTTCAGGTGATATAATGTTTATAATAAGGTCTTTTTTTTCAGCTTTGAATTTGTCTACAACTACCTGTGGCTGGCTAACCTCCGAGCAAACTGGGACGAGGTGAAGAGGAACGCCATGATCGCCCCGCAGCCGGAAGTCAGGAGATACGTGCTTCCTCTGGATCCCTACAGGGTGAAAACATTAATGCTCAAGATTCAGATTTTACCTGTACTGCAAAATATGTATATGCAAAAAACAGCTGTTGATGCTAAAAATATGAAAACAGTCAGGCTCGATAAAATATATTTGTAAATGTATTTTGGGGGAAAGGAAATTAATTTCCAGTCGTACAGTAGCCTCCACTTAGTCTCAATGCAGCAGAACCTACTGGAGAATTCTAATCATTTAATAATGTTTCATTTTTTTATATTAGATTTAAAATTCTTTAGGAACTAAATGTATGTTCCTTGCTGATTTTTATTAAATGTCTTTATTTAAATGTGTTCTATATTCACATGTGTTAAAACAACGCTCTCTTCAAAACCAATTCGTACGTATTTTACGAGGTGGCTTATTCGTACGAATTTGTACGACCTCGTGCGATTTTATAAGATTTGTCTAAACCCCAGTGACGGTTAGGTTTAGGTAATTCGTACAAATTAATACAAATTGTGCAACTCGTAAAACATGTACGATTTTGCAAAAACCGTATGAATTTGTACGAGTGTGGTCGCACGAATTCGTACGAATAAGCCACCTTGTAAAATATGTACGAATTGCCGTGAGATCGGGTTGGTTGAAAACATAAATGCATTTAAAATGCTTTTTAAATACACGTGTCCCTGGATCACAAAATCAGTCTTAAGTTTCTGGGGTATATTTGTAGCAATAGCCAAAAATACGTAGTATGGGGCAAAATTATCCATTTTTACTTTATGCCAAAAATCATTAGGATATTAAGTAAAGACCATGTTCATGAAGATATTTTGTAATTTTCATACCGTTAATATATCAAAACTTAATTTTTTATTAGTAATATGCATGGCTAAGAACATAATTCAAACAACTTTAAAGATGATTTTCTCAATATTTAGATTTTTTTGCTCCATCAGATTCCAGATTTTCAAATAGTTGCATCTCAGACAAATATTGTACTTCTAACAAACCACAGATCAATGGAAATATGATTTCATATATTATTTTTCAGCTTTCAGATAATTAATAATACATCTCAATTTCAAAAAAATGCAACTGGTTTTAATTTTTATGAGAATGCAGTATATTTTGAAACATTTTTGACAGTTCATTTAAATGTGTTTATTTTAACATATATTTGAAAAAATATGTTTTGCTGTTTGGGTATATTTAAGGCAAATCCTGCAGCTTCAAGACTTTGACTTTGGACGTTTAACACTGTTTCTCACAGGAGGAGCAGGGCAAGAATCTGGTGTCTCTGCCGTACACCACTGCCACGGCCACAATGAGAGCTGATGGGACCATTTGGCTGGAGCCTGAGGTGCTCTTCTCTGGTCCACGACAAGGTACAACAAACTTGATATATATCCTTTATACCCTCAAATTAAACTGGACATTCAAACTTAATGTGATGTTTTGTCATTTGTTTCTCATCTCAAAGCTTTCGAGTTTCCTCAGATCAACTACAAAATGAACAATGGAAAGAATTACACGTACGCGTATGCGCTGGGCCTCAACCACTTTATCCCTGACAGGGTATGAATAATCACGTCATCTGGTCAGTATTTCACAACAAGTGTTGAAGGATGCATTTTTTAGGGTGTCTTTGATGATTCGTAGATTTGCAAGCTGAATGTGAGGACTAAGGAGACCTGGGTTTGGCAGGAGCCGGACTCGTACCCTTCAGAGCCGCTGTTTGTGCAGAACCCCGATGGAGTGGATGAGGATGACGGTGCGTCACATTAGCCACACTCAGAGATATAATGTGCTGTCTAGCTTGTATTTTAAGTGACATTTTATTTAACAGGTGTGTTAATGACCATTGTGGTGTCGCCTGGAGCCCAGAGACCTACATTTTGTCTGATCTTGAATGCCAAGGACCTGTCGGAGATCGCAAGAGCAGAAGTTGACATCATGTCTCCAGTCACCTTCCATGGGATGTATAAACCATAGAATAAAGTTACTGTGTATTGTACACCATGAGACTGTAAACTAATCAGAATAAAACTATGGTGTTGCACATTGAGTTTGTTTTTCTTCACAAGTGCATAAACATTCTTTCGCCTTCATATGCTTGAAAGGAAAGTTCACCAAAAAATTCCTGATAATGTACTCACCCTCAGACTGTTTGGGTTGTAGGTGATATTTATCTTCCGTAGAACAGTAAAGAAGAGTTTGAGCTGAAACTGTGATCCTTGTGAGTCAAAAATAGCAAATACAGGCAACACAAAATATCTGTGGCTCCTGATTGTATACAGTATATATATACAGTCATGGCCAAAAATATTGGCACCCTTGGTAAATATGATCAAAGGAGGCTGTGAAAATTAATCTGTGTTGTTAATTCTTTTTGATCTTTTATTTAAAATATCTATGAAGTATATTCCCATTCATGTTCACAATTCTGAGTACTCCAGCGAGATTATGAACATGAAATTATCCAGCCATGGCTTCCTGTTTCACAGAAATATAAAGTGGAGGGAAAACAAAGCCCAAATGCCCTTAATCATCCATCACAATGATAAAAACCAAATAATATATTTTTAGATAGATAGATAGATTCCCATTTCCACCATCAGGACAATAATTAAGAATTTCCAATCAACAGAAAATGTTATGAAACTGCCTGGAAGAGGACATTTATTTCATAATGATATTTCCCCCCATTTTAAATTCTTATTATCCAGTGAAAGGATACATTTTTGTGAATTTTTAAAATAAAGATCAATATAATATAGATCAATAATATATATCGAGGTCTTATGAAGTAAAAGATCAGTCTGTGCAAAAAAAAACAAAAAAAAAAAAAAAAACATTTACAACATTACTACCTTTAATGTAAATCCAACTCCATATTTAGATTTGAGGGAAAAAAGTAGTTAAAGGTTCAGTGACAGCTAGGGGTTGAAATGGAAACGATTCCAAATTCAAAATAATGAAGGAGTCGTTTTCCCGCCATCTCTTCCTCAGACTGGAGACTCACGCTGGTTGCCAGATTGAGGACACGCAACTGACAGTGTAAGGCGATGAGCATTAGTTAATTAGTCTACCTGCATTTTAACATTCCTCTGGTCGTAGAGCGTCTCAGATGGATGCCAAGGCTTTTTTAAGTCAGGTAGAATCTGCGATCTTTGACTTGCTTCGTGAATCTTCCACTGGATGTCATAGCTGTGTTATCCATAAACTTGACAACCCGGGGTGTCGAAATACTATTGGGTAAATTGGCAATGGGCGGAGTCACACAGACCAAAAAACATTCTGACGAGGAATACTCACTACAAAGTAGAATTCATACATTTTGATCTCTATGTTCAACTGCAGTCATATATCAATTAAAGTTTTCACATTGACTGCTTTGTTGTTTCACATTCTTAGCATACAATGACTGCTGAACTCATGGACATGGAGTTTTATTCTCTTCAAGAAATGTACTGCGATCATCTTTAGTTCAGGCTTCATTCCAGGGCATATATTCTCACCTGTGCTGGTGTCTTCAAGAAGCTTTCACAACAGTTTTGAGATGTGTGATTTATTTATTCTAGTTTTCATTCACATTCTTCCATTTTAAACTACCTGTGTATATAACTGGAGATTTAAAATGATTTGTTTTTACTATTTCATAAGCAACTTACACATTTTCCACACTCCAAATACATTGTAACAGATAATCACATTATTATCACGGTGACATATAAACTTCAGTCTTTCAGTTTAGTGTTTTAACTATCATTTAATTCAGAAGCAATGCAACATGTTTTAAACAGCACTGACATATACAGCCATCGATCCCTCTTCTATACCTTCTTTATTTTCTAAAGCAGTGACTCCAATCCTGGAACTTAAGTACTTATTCTGTGTATCCTCTAATCAAAGGCATTCAAACCCAACAGTCTGGTGTTAGAGACTCCGAGAACTGGTAACGTTGTCATTCAAATGCACTTGTCAAAATATACAGTCACAGACAACCAAATCAATGGTAAACACTTTCTTTTTGCAAAGTTTGTTTGAAAACATGCTTTATTTTTGTGGTTACGCTAGATGACACAAGTAGAGCATGAACTGCCCACCCTAGCTTTAATGTAAATAGTGAGGTCCTTTATACTACTGTAGTGCATATAGTTTAGTGTTACTGTAGTTTGGATCAGATGTTGTTACTGTATGACTGAATTTAAGAGTGACCTTTACAGATTAGAGTTAGCTCATTTATTAGTCATGGTAAGCATTTACACTGTAAATGACAAAATTATGGCCTCTGCCTTATGTAAAACATTTAATAAAACTGCATTTTTGTTGATCTGTTTGAAGGTTAGTAACACGTAAGCAAGTCATGAGTGATTATTAATCATGCAGCAATGTTTCTTCACGTGTTTTCGGGGAAATCATCTTAAGGTGCAGTTGCTTGAGCACAACAAACAAATATCTCTGTAAAGTTTTCACATACAATAAATAAAATATTAGATCTAAGACAGATAATAAAAAAATAAATAACTGGGAGGTCTTGTTTAAATGTCACTTGCTAACTGTACACACACATAAGATACATGCACTGCACTTTAATAATATTTCATCCAAATGCATTTAGTGAAAATAATCTCATAATTCATGTTGAATGGACATAACTCCAAAGTCCAGCAGAGGAAGTTTAAAATGCTAAATATTTATTATGCTACAGATCAACAGTTAGTATTTGGTTATATTTTTAAATAATGGAAAGACTACAACAATTAGAAATGCGGCTACAAAAGTGGATCACGTGAAGTTTAGACATTTACAAATGTTTACACTAAGACGATTAATTTATAGTTTCCCCACGTAACAATGGAAAGTCAGATGAAAACGCAACTGTGAGTTAATGAGAATGACTGAAGCACATGGGGTGTGAAAACTAACAACTGTGTTGCGGCTTTTCAAAATCCCAGGGGTAAAAGCTTGAAGTGTTTGGATCAGCGCCGAATAACATCTCAGCAACGCTCTGCTGAACAGAATCAGACGAACTTGAGGATACCATTTTACTGAGCTCAGAACAGAAATAGTCAATTTCAACCAGGTCTGGGACGTTTTTCGTCCCCTTTCCAGCACCATGTTGAACCTCTTCAGCTTCTTGGCTTTCGTTGGACACACATGAGCCAACATCCATTGTATTAAAATCAAAAATGTTGTTTTTCATTGGGTCAAGCAATTCAGAGTCGGGAAAGCTCATTTCGGAGGTTCCCCACACTGAACCACAGTGAAATACTTGAGAGGAATCACTAGCGTTTGACGCTATAGAGCAAGCTTTGGATTCTCTTGAAGCATCAGATACTTCTCGGATTGGTTCAATGAGTTTTTCTTCACTACTATAAGCATAACTCTCTTCATTAGATGGGCAAGAACCGAAGGGGTAACAATCATCAAGTTCGGATCCACTGAGGTGCTTCTCCTCCAGATTATTCAAATCTGTGTAAACTGGTTGAGGACTGAAGAGTTGACACGTAGTCATCATATAACCAGACTCACAGTTTTCTGTTTCTGAGTCAAATATCCCTGTATCAACGGATTCGGGGCTAAATGGATCAGGGACATGGATATCAGAGTTGCTCTGCTTCCTGGCTTCCAAACCTGGGCCTTGAAGATCAATGCTACATTTGGTTTTGTCAGCAGGTTCTGGACTATAAGGAGTTGGAGAACCAACTTCATGATAACCAGAATCTAGTCTTGGAGCTTCATGGTAGAACGAGTTTACAGTGTTCATTTCTTCTAAATCAGACACGCTTTTGACTGGCTCAGCAGGTATGGGACTAAACGGGTCAAAATATTGGAGTTCAAGTTTACTCATGGCCAAGCCTTCAGAGGATGATGGTTTGTGTTGTGAACTACTGGATTCAGGGCTGAGTTGCTTATCGGCACAAAACTGGTCAGTAGCTGATGTTTCTGTGTTAATAAACAGACAAAAGGTGTCTTGAGCCGTACAGTTTGGCGGATTGCTTTCCGTGTTCAGGATGGATGAATCAGGAACAGGTTCAGCTACATCTGGATTTTCCATGCATTGGTCATTCCACTCTGAATCAAGCACACTTTGGAAAGCATTTGAATCATTAAATGTAAGACATGGAATATCTAAAACCACCTTTTCAGAATCAGGCACTAACATTTCCTCATGTTTAGCAATTTCCACTTCCACTTCGTTCTCGTCGTTAGCGATCTGGCTGCGTTGTTCTGTGTCTTCACTCTTTGGACCGGAGCATTCAAATTCATCTTCATCATTAAATTCAGGACTCATAGAGGTGTCCTTCCAAGGTGACTCCTCTCTCTTTACATCATTGTGTTCAGGACAAACTGGACTTTGATTATGTATTTCAGGGCTGCCGGGATCTAATCTCACAGTGAAGAAGAACATATCTCCATATTTGTAGTCGTATACATCTGGAGCAGGAGCTTGAGAAGGAGAAATGCAAGGAGAGCTACTGTTTATATCATGCAGCTGTTCACACAGCGGCCCTGGACTATCATCTGGAGATAAACGCTCAGTTAGTACGAGTTCTTTGTCATTCTCTGCATTTTGTTCAGAAGTGATAATATGATGTTCAAAGGTCTTCTGGAAATCTCCTGGGAGTGGATCAGGGTCACATGGGCTTAGAGGAAACCCAGTATAGGACCCTGCAATGATGCTCTGCAGACCACACAGAGAGTTAGCTCTTTTCATTAAACCCAATCCAGTCTGAACGTCAACCCTGTCCTCCTCCTCTTCAGCGAATACATTTGAATCGGCATCGAAGGAATTAAACACTGTAGAACTGTGACTAGAGCCTGATTCAAGGACACACTCGTCATTGAACTGAGGACTGACAGCTTCAGCTGATAGATCTGGCTGCACAGCATCCTGGTTTTGGTCTGGTGTGGCGTTTGTCCCAAGCTCAGACCCATTATCGCTGCAGGATTTGAGACTCCTGCTTTCGGTGGACATGGACACACCGCTGTCACGCTTTCCAGTGGACTGTGTGCTATCAGTGTCTGGTGGCAAGGTGATGGGAGCGTTGAAAGTACCGTAGTCTTTAACGACAGACTGGAGTGGGTTGTGTACATTTTCTGGAAGACTGTTCTCTGCAGGGATGAAGTCATCCTGACAATGCTTTTCTTCTGACATGTTAACCAAGAGAGAGTCAGAGGCGAAAGGGTCTGTGCCTTTAAACGGGTCCCTGGGTAATTGCTCTGAGAGAAAACAGCACCATATTAGTCATTGTCTTGTGGATTGATTTGCTCTTTTCCTCTGTGCATTTCTGTGCTACAAACGAATACATATTTATCATCAGCTAAAGTTTTTCAAAACTTTTCAGTAACAAGCAGCTGTCTAGTGTGACAAACTTAGATAATAATCAAACATGCTCTCATGTAGATATTCCTGCGCAGAACTGGGCTTTTCATATTTAGGACCAGATTTACTAAACAGGGTTTAATTGATGTACGATCACATCCCATAAAAGCACTCACGTGAGTGGAAAGTTTTGCAGTTGCTCTACTTAAAAAATACGTCCTGATCAAAATTCATAATGACCAATGCTATCCACCACGAGCACTGCAAATTAGCATAGGGTCGCAATCAATCAGGCACTAATCATCTACTAAAAACACAGGTGCAAAATGGGTTAAGAAATGCTTTTTTTGGAGGGCATTAAATAGTGGCTCAAATACCAGTAAACTGCGATATCTTTTATTGATCAAACACAGCATGCAACCTGTTAAAACAATTGCAGGATTTCACAACCCAAGGTTATAACAGTTAACTCCCTAATGTTAAATTGTTACCCTTTAAAAATAAAATAAATTGTGTAGTGCTCTCACCATAATGTATAGTGACTATAGTTCTGTTACTGTAGTTAAAATAGCATCTGGTTCCACTGGAAGTTAGTTTTAAAGTTGTGTATTTATTGCTTTAGTTATAGTTTGAAAAAAATAAAATGTTGTGTCAAGAATGTATATACACCATTACAGGCAAAATAAGGAAATGTTTAAAACTGAAAGTTACTAACCTGTTACATCAACCTTTGGAAAGTGGTCCTCTCCAAATACATCGCCTGGAAATTATTGAAAAATAAGTTGAGTCACATGAAACAGTATGAACACATTCATGCCATAACAATCACTCACCATCAGTGAAGGGGTTTGGATGGAAGAAGTCAAACTGTTTGTTTGTCGTCTGACTGGGATGAATAATCTCAAAGTCCTCCTTCTCCATGTCAGAAGAGTCAGACTGTTTGAAGACAGGAAACAGAAGTTACTGAGTGGCCTGTTTTTGCAGGAAACTCAGCGCTGCATAAGGACACGATGAGAGCACATCAGACCAGTGTGTGTGTGTGTGTGTGTGTGTGTGTGTGTGTGTGTGTTCACACGGGTTGCCAGATGCAACAAAAAACTAGCGCAACAATGTCAGACAATGAGCTTTACACTGTAAACTTATTAGTTGTATCTGTGTTTCATCCGGTCAAAGAGCATTTCAGATGGATACTGAGGCTTTTTAGCTTTGGTGGAATCTGCAATTTGCCGACTTCCATGGCTACAAAATGCAGTGTTTGAGGACAACTGGCAGTGGGCGGAGTCACACAGACCAAAACAAAAACAGACATTCCGACACAGAACACACATTTCGAAAGGAGAATAACTGGAGTTTGCATTGTTTATTCGAAGAAAAAAGTAACTGAACTTAGCATGTGTTCTAAATAACTGGTATTTTAGTCAAAAAATTATATACAGCACATAAACAAGCAATACAATAATTTTTAGGCAATCAACAGAACGGAATATAAATAATCACTCTGAAGGAGTTAAGAGTTATTTATATAGCTGTATGTAAAAATGACTGCACACATCTCACAATGTGAAATGCTCAGTCACACTGTAACACTGCATGTGTGTCCTACCTGAGGAGTGGCTGATCTGAACATAACGTCCTCCTCTTTAACCTCTGTCAGTGTGATCTCTGTGAAAGACGATGAGCCGCTGCTCTTCTAGAATCAGGAACACATCAGGAAACTAGTAACTAGTAGCAAACGACACATTCATATGAATGCTAATGTTCATACCAAGTTCTCCATTGAACACTGCATTTTATCAAGCTCCTCTACTGTGTTCTCTTGCTCGACATCATTCACTTCCTCTCTTTCTGGTTTGGACTTGATCTTCTCACTGTAGACATGATTACGCTCGCTTTCTACATCATCCATGTGTTCTTCCAGCTCCTGGTCCAATCCGACACAAGGAGCTTCTTCTGTCATCTCAGCCACTGAACTTTCAACGGTTATGAGGCCAGCAACCAGCTCAGCCAGCTTCTTTTTAACCTAGTCAAAAAAGAAAATAAATAATATACAGATAAGAAAAAAAAAACATTATGTTTACAGAGTGTAAACAGGTTTGCAGTTTGCACAAGAGACAGTATTTTTGATGGGGTCAATCAATCACAAGTGGTCCAAGGAATGTTGACATTGATTAAATTAACAATAAAAACTTAGACTGGCATCAGAATTGTGACCTTTTTACCAGTATTAAAAATAAACTGAAATATTGGTTTCATGCACATTTATCTTTTTTTATTTATATTATTTATTTATAAGTTGTTATGGGTTTCCACAGATTCCCACTCCTAAAGACTATGCATTCATTTTGGATCTGCAGGGAAGTTGTTAGTAGCTTGTCTTTTTTTTTTTTTTTATAAAACTAACCAAAAACATAAAATTAAATTAATTAAACTGTAAACCAAACTATAATTTTGATGAGTAAATTCACTGATTATGGAAAGTCAATATTTTTGATATGCCATCTAAAACCACTTTTAACCCATTTTAATTTGATATTAAAACGAGGTACTAATTAGAAGCCAATTGAAGGGTGAACTGGTACCAAATATATGCAAGGAGAAAAAGAGGAAGGTGACTGAACTGTGACCTGTATAATCTCCTCGAACAAGTCCTGCAGCGGAGTGACCCGTAGATGCAGGCTCTCTGCGTGTGCTCTGGTGTAAGCCACTTCCTGCTGGAGCTGCAGGAGATCTTCAGCAGCGGCACACAGCTCCAAGTCATACTGCTGCATGGTCTGCTCCAGCTCCTGCTGCTCCTCTTGCAGCGACTGCAGCTGCGCACACACACACACACACACACACACACACACACACACATACACACAGAGATATGGCATCGCCCAAATATTAGGCCATATGCTGTTTTCACTCTGAATATTTTCCTGGTATATATATATTGTTTTTTTTTTTTTAGAAAATTACGAATTTATTGAATTAAATATACTGTACAATAAGAAAAAAATTCAAAATAAGACTGAATGAATTCAAGGTGCACTTTTTCATTATGCAAAAATGCAGGTTATGAGCATTTTGGGTTCCCTTTCAGTTGGTCACGTTCGACGTTACGAATGGGATCTCGCCTGAGAGCCCAGTCACCTTTGAGTGGAACAAAACGAGCCAATGGTACACAAAGTACTTTGGCGTGGGATTTGCATCGCAAGCTCCGCCCCGCAGAGCGGGTATATAAGGAACAACACGAGCAACTCGCATTCAAGCTTTTGCTTCGGAGCCGAGCACATTGTGTGCTGCTTTCACCGGAGTGCTACAAGCAAGAGCTGGTGTTGGTGTGACGGCACGATTCAGCGGTTCGTCTGGGTTTCCTGTGACAGCTCCCACATTCCCCTTAGCGCTTCAGCCCCTCTGAAAGATCAAATTTCTTTCACAAAAGAGAAATGGGCCGATTTGCGTCTTTTTAAAGATGTCATTTTGCCTGTGTGTTTCTGGGTGCGGTCGATACATCGCTCTTCGTGACGGCCACGATCTCTGTGTCGCATGTCTGGGCTTCCAGCAGGCTGAGACTGCATTCGTGGATGGTTCCTGTTCTCATTGCGGGGACGTGACCATCTCGGCGTTGAGATCGAGACTCGATTACCTTAAAAGGTATAGAGTCCCCTCTGCCACACCCCGTTCTAGCTCTTCTTCTTGTAAGAGGGCTACTTTGGCTGGTGGCCAGTTTGATCTGAGGGTAACTGTGTGGGCACCCCCCTCTGGTTCCTTTCTTCCCGGAAGTGCACCAGGAAGTAACCAGTTCATGGAAGGCACCTTTAACTGCCTGAAACCGTTCTGGTACTTTCTCCGCCTTCACTGCCCTCAATTGCAGGGTCGGCCAAGGGGTATGCTGGGATTCCCCCGGTGGAGTGTTTTCTGTCGCGATGCAACTGTGTCCACAGAGTGCCTCTGCTTGGCGTGGCGGTCCCAAGCTGCCCTCCAATGTCTGTAAGTTCTCATCCACGCTTGTGGCCAAGGCTTACAGAGCTGTGGGCTAGGCCGCTTCTGCCTTGCAAGCCATGGCCTCACTTCAGGTCAATCAGGCCAAGCTACTCTGGCATCTGCACGAGGGCAGTGCTGACCCTGGGATTTTGCAGGAGGCGCGCACTGCTACCGACCTCGCTCTCCGGGTGACGAAGGTCACTGTACGATCCTTGGGTCAGGTGATGTCCTCTTTGGTGGTCCAGGAGTGCCACCTATGGCTGAACCTGGCAGACATGAGGGAGTCTGATCTGGCTCAGCTCCTCAACTCCCCGGTCTCCTAGGATGCCCTCTTTTGTGACACGGTAGAGAGCTTTGCCCAGCAGTTCTCTGCCGCCCAGAAGCAGTCTGAGGCCATTAGACATATCCTGCCCCGGCGGCCCACTGCTGCCTCCACCCCGCCGCCAGCGCAGTTGCCTCAGCCTCCTCCACTCCCGCTCGGCCACAGTGGTAGCCTTCACTCCGGCCGCAGCGAGGAGATGGCCGCAGAAGGGCAGCGCAACACGTCTCTGCCCCTAAGCTTGCCAAATACCAGGCCAAGCGGCGTTCCTGAGATGGGCAACCCGGAGTTGGAGACATCAGCTCATCAGGAGAATGTAGCAGGAGCAATCCTTCCCCTGGAGGAGGGCCGGGGGAGAATAATTTGTTCTCGTTTTCTTTTTGTTCCACCACTGGCCCTGCGGCCGGTGGTACCACAACCTTCACTAAAAGAGCTGTTTCCTCTACCCAAGAGGCCACGAACGACAGCTCTCATTCTCCTCTCCCCTTGCCAGTTTCCATGCAAAGCCGGCTCAAGAATGCTTCGCCTTCTCATGCCCTCTTTGCTACTTGGAGTCAGATGAGTGCCCGCACTCTGAGCCCGCTAAGGGACGCTATGCCTCCCATGCCGGGCTGTCTGCTCCACCACGCTGCCCCACCGTGGGTACGCCTGTAGTCTCCTAGACCCCGCTGGTTTGGTTTCTGGGAGCCTGGCTAGAGCTCCCCAGGCCTTCCCACTGAATCAGCCGGACGATCAGGCTCAGCTATGCGATTCAGTTTGCCCGGCGTCCCCCCAGGTTTTGGGGTGTCGACAGATGTCCCTGTCATGCGCGCGGAAGACGCAACCTTGCTGACAAAGGGCGCGATAGAGCCGGTCCCTCCAGCCGACATGAAGTATGGCTTTTACAGCCCTTTACAGCCCTCTCAGGGAACAAGGTGTCCATATTCTCTACTACCTCGACGACTGGTTGATCCTAGCTCACTCTCGAGAGCGGTTGTGCGAGCACAGAGATCTGGTGCTCAGACACCTCGCCCGACTGGGTCTTAAGGTCAAATGGGAAAAGAGCAAGCTCTCCCCTGTGCAGAGGATCTCTTTTCTCAGTATGGAAATAGACTCGGTCACCATGTTCGCGCGGCTTACGAACGAGCGCGCACAGTCATTGCTAAATTGCCTGAGACAATAAGAGGGCAAGAGAGCGGTTCCACTGAAACTGTTTCAGAGGCTCCTGAGGGATATGGGGCGGCGGTCATACGGCTCGGGTTACTCCATATGAGACCGCTTCAGCACTGGCTTCACGACCGAGTCCCAAGATGGGCATGGCAACAGGGCACGCTCCGAGTGACCATCACTCCGGCCTGTCACCGAAACTTCACCCCGTGGTTGGACCCCTAGTTTCTACGGGGCGGCGTGCCCCTAGAACCGGTGTCCAGGCATGTTGTTGTGTCAACAGATGCCTCTGCCACGGGCTGGGGTGCCATGTGCAACGGGCATGCTGCGTCGGGCTCCTGGGCAGGACCCCGACTTCAGTGGCATGTCAATTGCCTTGAGTTGCTAGCAGTACGGCTTGCTCTGCACAGCTTCAGGGCCCTGCTGAAGGACAAGCACGTTCTGGTCCATACAGACAACACTGCGACCGTATCGTACATCAACCGTCAGGGTGGTCTACACTCCCGCCACATGTCGCAACTCGCTCGCCATCTCCTCTTCTGCATCTGAGGTCGCTTTGTGCCATTCACATTCTGGGCAAGCTCAATCGTGCAGCCGACAAGCGGTCGGTCCACCCCCAGTCGGTTCAGCTGATTTGGGAACAATTCGGAGATGCTCAGGTAGTAGGGCTGGATGATTAATCGAAAAGTAATCAAAACCGAAATTCATAACCTCTAACCGAAGAATTTTCCCATGTTGGTTATTTCGTTTTTTTAATCTTGTTAACACTTCCCCCTTAAAAGCATACTAGTGCATGTGTAGCCACACTGCTCTCCAGTCAGTGGCATAAAAGCAAAACATGGAGGTGAACGCCGGTTCAACACATACTGATGGCTCGTTAGCGGTGAGCCTTGCGTTTTCACTAAACTTTGTCAATTGTATTTGCTTTATGGTTTGGACATTCAAGCGATTAGACGGTCTGATGTGTATTCTTATATCGAGCTACCATGTTCACGCAGCTGCATTGTGGCACGAACACTTATGTAAACAGGAGCTATGAAGATCGCGTGCACAGAGGAACACAGAAACTAGTTGCCAACGCTGTCCTGTGATTTATCACTAAAGTAGCTTAGAATCTCAAAACGTATTATAGCATTTTTGTGTGCAGCACACATGATGCACAAGCGTGTGCACAGAGAGCAGCGGACGGCGGTAGCACTGCGGGTTCCCGGTTTGTGTACGTTCTCGGACTGTTTTGTATATTTTAACTGTAGAAAAGGTTGTTCCAAGACGAAACTACGATACAAAAAACTACATCAGTATATCATCATAAACGCAGCTGTTTTTGTCTTACGTGAACATAAACACACATGTACAGTATTTTTGCTTGAAGAGACAACAGCCTAATAAACATGCTGCCTGTCATTAATGTTAATCAAAGAACAAAAGAAAATCATTCACTGATCTGGACTGAAAATATTTAATAACTTTACTTGATTAATCTTTATTTTATTTCTAAAAAGAAAACTATGCAGTATTTTTAAACTTTTAATTACAGTTTCTGTACCTGAAATTTTGTTTAGTTGTACTGTATGTATTTATTTATATTGCTAATTGATTTGTTTGTTCCTATCTTATTACTGACTGTTTACTTGTCTTAAACACCTTAATATTTGAAATTTATATTAATCTAGTTGTTTTTGCTATGGTATTTTTTTAATCACATGCAAAATTCCTCTTGTAGTGTTTTGTAGGCTGCTGATTTTTGCTCATGTTTTTCAGCTGCAACAGAATGCTGTGTAAAAATGTTTGACATCTAAATGTTTGACTTAATTTTTTTTATATTGGATTTTTTATCTTATTGGAATCGATAAGAATCGGAATCGATAAAATTCAAACGATACCCAACCCTAGTAAGAAATGTTACGAATATAGATAAAATAACTGCTGATAGTCAATCATATTTACAGTACAAACCTTGTCAGTGAACTGTGAGGGCAAAAAAAACAAAACAGAAACAAAATAATTGTTCATTAATCGTAATCGAGGCAAAATGTTCACTTAATCGAGGTTTTGACTTTAGGCCATAATTGTCCAGCCCTATCAGGTAGACCTGTTTGCCTCTCCAGAAAATTCCCACTGCCAGTTGTTTTACTCCCTGACCGAGGGCACTCTCGGCACGGACGCCCTGGCACACAGCTGGCCGCTGGGCCTGTGCAAGTATGCGTTTCCCCCAGTGAGCATTCTTGCACAGACGTTGTGCGAGATCAGGGAGGACGAGGAGCAGGTCTTCATGGTTGCGCCTTTTTGGCCCGGCCGAACCTGGTTCCCCGAACTTGTACTCCTCGCGACAGCCCCTCACTGGCCAATTCCTCTGAGGAAGGACCTTCTTTCTCAGAGACAGGGCACCCTCTGGCACCCACGTCCCGATCTGTGGAACCTACATGTGTGGGTCCTGGACGGGTCGCGGAAGGTTTAGGTACCTTGCCACCACAGGTGGTAGCTACCATCACTTCAGCTAGAGCCGTGTCCACCAGACACGTCTATGCTTGAAGTGGAACCTCTTCGTCACTTGGTGTTCTTCACGGCGTGAGGATCCCTGGAAATGTCCGATTAGGTCAGTGCATTCCTTTCTTCAGGAGGGGTTGGAACGAAGGCTGTCTCCTTCCACCCTCAAGGTTTATGTGACCGCCATTTCGGCTCACCATGACCCTGTTGAAGGTAAGTCTCTGGCGAGGCATGATCTGATCATCAGGTTCCTGAGAGGAGCAAGGAGGCTCAATCCACCTCACCCTCAGCAAGTCCCCTCTTGGGACCTCGCAGTGGTTCTATCGGCACTGCAGAGGGCTCCCTTCGAACCCTTGCTCTCAGATGAGCTAAAGTTTTTATCTTTGAAAACTGCACTCCTGACGGCTTTGGCTTCAGGGAAGAGGGTCGGGGACTTGCAGGCATTTTCAGTTGACGACGCGTGCCTGGAATTCGGGCCGGCTTACTCTCATGTTATCTTGAGACCCGGGCCTGGGTACGTCCCCTAAGTTCCCACCACTCCTTTTAGGGATCAGGAGGTGAACTTGCAAGTGTTGCCCCTGGAGGAGGCAGACCCAGCGAGAGCTCACTCAACTAGGCGTTTTGTAAGGGACCCCATTCATAACGTCGAACGTGACCGACTGAAAGGGAACGTCTTGGTTACGTATGTAACCCTCGTTCCCTGAAGGAGGGAACGGAGACATTATGTCTCCTTGCCACATTGCTGTTCCCCTGAATGGCCGGGTCACTGGCTCGGCTCCCCAGCAAAGACTTGAATGAGAGTTGCCCGCGTTGCCCCTTATATACCAGCTCTGCGGAGACTTAGGTCTCTGCAGAGCAAAAGTGGACGTTTATCACCTTGTGGGTGTTTTCAAACTGCTGGGTGTTTCTAAATCATGCAATCAAAATGATCCCCCTTACCCAACCCCACCCCTAAACCTAACGTCACTATGACGTCAGCCAACCAGGTATCAGGGTGTTTTTACACCATGATACCTGGTTGGCTGACGTCATAGTGAGCTCCCATTACTTTCGTGCAGAGACCTATACTTGGCTCTGCGGGGCGGAGCTCGCGTTGCAAATCCCGCAGACCAAGGTACTTTGTGTACCATTGGCTTGTTTTGTACCACTCAAAGGTGATTGGGCCCTCGGGCGAGATACCATTCGTAACGTCTCCGTTCCCTCCTTCAGGGAACGAGGGTTACATACGTAACCAAGACGTTTCTTCTCACAATATTCTTAGCACCCTATTACATAGCCTTCAGGACCTTTGCTAAAATAAGAACATTTATACAGACATTTATGTGTGCACGAAAAACTCATATAGGACATTGATCCACTTATTCTACCGTCAGCTCATTTTGCGGTGTGGTTTCTTGGCCTCCACAAAGTATGCATTAAAGAGACCTTAAGCTTTGAAATATGGCATACTGACCTAACGAAAGCCAAACTTTCAACACTTTTTTCAGTGCCTGTCTTTTTTATAAACCCTTGAACTTGGCTAATTTTATGCCATGAGCCCATTTTGTGGTATGGTTTGTGCGCCACCACAGAGGATGTGTTAATTTGGACATTACACCTTGATATCAGAGGAACTAACGTAAGAAAAGCCACACTTTGAGCAAATAGACATGTTAATTTATGTGCATACATGCTCTTGTTGTATTCATAGTAAGATGGCAGTGATGCATAAAGGAAGTAGGTTTGTAATGTGTAAGCATGCTAAAAAAATCCCCATACAGATGTGAATAGTATAACGTATATAATTTGATTCATATAATTTTTGAATAGAAAAACTGAGAAAATAAAAATATTAACAGATGACTGTACTATATACCAAATATAAAACAGAAAATAATGCTCTATGAACCATTTATGTTAAATATGGTCTGAAAATCAGAAAAGTCTGGAAAAGTATGATATTTTGAAATGGAAAATGTGTAGGAACCCTGATCCCAAACATATTGTGATTAGTGGCAGAATGTATTCATATCCCAATTTAAGTTTGATTCCCTGATAAGTTTATAGAAACTGTTAACTTTTGGTTCCAAAACGGTAGCCATACAGCATCTTATTTTCTGAACATTATCTGGTCTGGAGGGTTAGTTCACTGTTACAGTTTACAAAAATTATATCATATTTTTGTTGTTGTTGTATATATATTTAGCATCATACAAATATGAAAGTTCATTTCACAGTAATAATAAAAATAAAAGTTTCAAAGTGATGTGGAACTGCCCAGTAGTATACGATACTCATAAAAAAAAAAATGACTCAGTTAAACCATTAAATAAAAGAAGTAGAAGGAAGTATGGCACATATGGTGAATCTTGGATTCAGCGTTCTGTTGAGAATGACTTTGTGAAGATTTACCAACATTCAAAGCAGCGAGAGTCTCTTCTAACTGTCTGTTTGCACCAATTTGACCATTATCTGGTCTTATGTGAGACACTTATTTGGCTTTTTTAAGACAGTGTTTAGAGTGTGGACAAGTAGCAAAGTGTGTACAACTGATGCATGAGTCTGAATACGAAAAGCTTGCCATGTAAGTAAAAATCACTCTGTAGCATCATGTCTAACTACCCTTATGGTCAGATATGATCTTTCTTGCTATCTTTATTGTTTAATCATAATAAGCATTGCTGACTTATTAACTCTTCTTCGCACCCTTAGCAGTCCATTGTCTAATACAAGATCCAACCTGTAGACAATACTATCCTTTTTGACTACACGGCTTTGAACGCAGTTACTTCTTTTGATTCAATCTTTTGAGTAAATGAAACTATGATCTTTTATAACCTAATATTGTTCTTGTTCCTCCAGGGGAAGCTTTAAACTCCTTTAGCTTTGCATCTACAGTAGATACAACAATGTTGTTAATTTGTTCAAAAACCAGTATCTCCTTCCTTTTATGGCTCCATCAATGCTGTCTTCTGCTTCAAGTACCAAGCAGCTGCAGATCTCATCTTCTCCCGTTCTGAGAGGTATTGATATGCTGACTAATGGCTTTCTAGGGAATATGGGGGATGTGTGTCAGCTTCCACACAAAGCTCTTTCAACTGGCCATTATCTTACACTGCTTAGAGCTGCTTTATGATGATCATGACCGTGTGATGAAGCCTGCTAGAATGCAGTTTGATGATATGAAGGTAAAATGTCCTTCTGTCCATTCGTTATTTTAGATTTACATCAAATTCTATAGTTTATTAAGGAGCAGGACTGCTTTTTCCTGAATATCTGCACAGTTACAAATGTGATACTGATTTCATGCATGTTAATATTATGTTACATTTTAAACTCAATATACTGTTTGTGCTCAAATATGCCAAGAAAATAGTTAAATCAAAGCGATAGCATAACTGTTGTGTATCTCCGAGCAACACACAGCTGTGTTTTATTACTTAATTGAAAATAAAATGAGCTGATGATTGTGTGATTCATCAGTCACTGGCTTCTTTCTGAAAGAATCGGTTGAATGAATGACTCACTCATTAAGACTTCATAAGTTTCATATTTAAATCTATTAATTCCCATTTAAAACTGATTGATTTAAAATCATTATTTATGCAATTCTAATTGGAGTGTGAATGCACTCATGCCACCTCTGGAGAGTCTGTGCAAATATACCTAAACACCAATTATTTGTAAAAAATTTTATGGCCATGTTGTAGTATTAAACCTTTGTGTAATAGTCCTAAGTTCTTGTCACAATACTGCTGTTAGGGGAGATGAAGGCACGACGAAGATTATAACACTAAATCCTTTTAATGGTAACCCACACAATGAAGAGGGTCTAACACAACATACAACAAATCCAGACAAAGGAGAACAACAAGAGGCCAACTAATACACACAGGATAATGAAGATGATAAACTAGACACAGGTGAATGGAGGTAAACTAATGAAGACTAGAGGGGAACAGGAACATGACCAAATAAGGGCACAAAGGAACTAAACTAATCAACTGAGGGATGCAAACACAACAAAAGTCCATTGGGGTGTGAATGTTCCATGCTTAATCAAAATATTTCTTTCTAAAGCTTGGTTTTGTCAGTCTATTCAATGCTTTTTTATATACAAGCTTGTCCAAAGTGAATTCTAATAACCTACTACTTATCCCCATCCCTAAACTGCCAAACAATAGTCAATAACAAAACTGCAACAAATGAATATGCTCCACTAAAAAAAAAGAAAGAAAGAAAGAAAGAAAGAAAGAAAGAAAATAGTTACTACAGTCACATATACTGTGGTGTGTTACTATAGAAAAAATATGGCTAATTTCGGTAACACTTCATTTTGAAGACCAATTTTAAATTTTCACTGATTTTTAGTATACATATCACTAGCATATTGGCTGTTTAAAGCACAAATGAATGCCTTATTATGCATGATTAAATTTAAATCATTTAATCCTACCCTATTCAAGTATAAAAAGAAAAAAAATGATGATGATGAATTAGTTGACCTCACTAACTATTCAGCTGTTTAAGCTTCATGGTCCATTTAGCCCTTTATATTAGATGCCATAACTCCAGCTTTCTGCTGCAAAAATAATCTTCTTCTTCTTCTTCTTCTTCTTCTTCTCCAGTAGATTAACTTATCTCAAAATATTCAATTCCTGTTCTTCATATCATCATCATCTTTCTCTTTTGATGATTCGGTGTTAGTGTGATTTTATTTAATGTTCTGGAAATGCTTTCCTCAGCCTGTTTCTCTTCATCTGTGACTCTGTTTCTTAGACAGCCTGTTGAACACCTGCTTAAACTGGGATATTTTCACTGATTTGCTATTGCCGTGTTTTTGTCATCTCACTTGGTTTACCTTGTGTTCATTTTCCATTTTTTTACTTTTTCCATTCAGTCGAGATATCTTTTTAACTTGTCCAACTTGACGTTATTTAGCTTCCAGCATGTGAGCTCTTTGTATAGGCTTGTTCAGCTCATTACTGAGTGCATTAATGAAGGCATTCACCTGTGAACACACGGCTGTTTCCTGCTGAATGCAGAGCTGTTTTGTAAGCTATTAGAGACCCAGCATATTTAGAAAAGAGTATCAATTGCACAATCAATTATCAGTCAATCTTATAGCTTAACCAAACTTGAAATCTCTGTAAAAGAGGAAACATTAACATAAAGGCACAGACTGAGCAGCTCTTTTAAGTAATTTCTTGGCATTTGAAGACTAGTCTGCTGCAGTGCTCTTTTGGCTGGACGTCCCGCCAGCATGACTTTGATGATGATTCAAAATGCAGCCTTGTATTCAATCAGACAAAGAGAGCTGGCAACCGAATCCAAGGCTTTGACACTGGCAATAGAAGTAGATCAGCCCTTGATTAACCCAGAACAACAGCAGAAATCCTGCTGCAGAAATCTTTGGTATCTTAAGCTTGCTTACCACGTCCCTCTCCTGTTTCTGCAGGTCATAGATCTTCTTCAGTTCTTCCTTCAGATGTGTCTTTCTGTCCTCCAGCATCTCCACGGTCTCCTGTGTGTTACGACACAAAGCCTTGACCGTCTGAAGGGTCTCCTGCTCCATGTGCACCTCATCCTGCAGACCCTGAGGATATATATATATATATATATATATATTGTTAGAGGACAATATTTGTCTGAGATACAACTATTTGAAAATCTGGAATCTGAGGGAGCAAAAAAATCTAAATATTGAGAAAATCATCTTTAAAGTTGTCCAAATGAGTTCTTTGCAATGCATATTACTAATCAATAATGAAGTTTTGATATATTTACAGTAGGAAATTTACTAAATATCTTCATGGAACATTAAGACTGGTTTTGTGCCACAGGGACTCATGTTAACCTGATGTCTTGATTAAATTGCACTTTATTTTACAGTACGACCGAAAGTCATTTTTTGTTTTCTTTTGTGCACCAAAAGTATTCTCGTAGCTTCGTAAAATTAAGGTTGAACACCTGGTGTCACATGGAATATTTTAACGATGTCCTTCCTACATTACTGATTGTGTTAATAAGATTGCTGTCTATGTGAGGGTCAGAGAGCTGTCGGATTTCATCAGAAATATCTTCATTTGTGTTCTGAATATGAATGACTGACTGTTTGGATCGACATGAGGGAAAGTCATTAATGACAGAATTCTCATAAATCGTGTACGGCATCTAACCATGTTGAGTTAATGTGCGTACGTCTTTTAGACACAATCATCATATTTTTGTTTTTTATATTAGTACTGTAATGCCATATCAATTTAGGAATCTCTGTTAGTCAATGTAAGACACTTTCAGAACCTTTTACTTTTTAATAAATTGTTTTCGTATCTTAAAAAAAAAATAATAATCCTCCATATATATTAACTGATATCTTACTTAAAACATATTTTAAGTAAATTATTTTATTTATTTATTTTACCCCGAGTGAAGAGCAGACTACACTCTTACCTCATGATTTGTTTTTTTGTTTTTTTACAATTCATGCATTGTGTAGTAGTACAAAAGCTCAGGTGCCTTTATCCCCGTTGTATCATGCAATTACTTTTACTACACGTTGCTGAAATCCAACACAACACAGTCACACACACACACGCACACACACACACACACACACACACGTTTGTTTTTGTGTAAAGTGTGTTCATCTCATAGGTGTAATGGTTTTTATACTGTACAAACTGTATATTATATCTCCCTTCACCAACCCTACACCTAACCCTAACCCTCACAGGAAACTTTGTGCATTTTTACTTTCTCAAAAAAACTCATTCTGTATGATTTATAAGCGTTTTGGGGACATGGTTATGTCCTCATAAGTCACCCTCTCCTTGTAATACACACAGACACCCACACACACACACACGCACGCACGCACACGTAAACATAAACTGTGTTTTGAGAAAATCATATCATGAAAGTATCGAAACACAAGGATATGTCACACAAAACGCGATACAAAAAGCGACAAATCACCTATTCGCTGGGGGGGGGGGGGTCACTATGATACAGTGCGACACACGATGAAAAGCAACGCGACGTTTTGGTTTGATTGAAAAAATAATAATCCTATGACGCTCATCGGTGCGTCCAGACTTTCAGTTCCTGTGCATATAAACAAGTGTAGAAAATAAGACAGTACCTTGATTTCATTATCATCTGAAGCGTTGACCTGAGCCTCAAGCTCCGTGTCCCTGAAACAACATTAAACGAAAAGAAAATTAACATATCACCTATAGGCTACATCTCAAAATGCCAATACTTCTGCAAGATTTCAGCACGATTCTCTCATCTAAGCGCACGCAGACACGAGATTGCTGCAGAAATGTGTAGAGTGAGATTATGCAACCCATGTGTCAGATGATGTCAGGATGATGAATCACACCTCTACAGCGCATGCAAACATTATGGCATCGCTTCATGCATGAATAACCTCGATGCGAGCGGTGATGATGATGATCTGTGAAGGATGTCGATTAAAACGCATTATGGCATGCAGCTACTTAGATGCGTAAAGATAACGCCGCGCGCGTCTGTGTACCTGGCAGCGGCTGCAGCGCGCGCTCGTGTCGGCCGCAGACAGTCCAGAATAAAGCGCAGCATATTCGTGCGTGACACACGAGCGGGTAAACGCACAGCCTTCACAATACTGTCCCACTGTCTGTGAAATGCATGCTGTCAAATCAAGGTGCTCCTCGAGTCGCTCTCCGCTCTCCTTCGGCTGCGGCGGGAATCACGTGATCACGGACACTGAACCAGAACCGGCTCCACGGTATCTGCTCGAGGAGGAACCCGGCTCAACACACCGCCAGTGGTCAACAACATACTGTAGCTTATGCAAAGCCTTTGTGCCTTCCAGTTGGAAAGATGCACATGTTATTTCCTCCTAATGGCCAACAATCAATCAATCATTGAGATAATGAGACAGTGTTACTCATGTGAACTGGAATATTATTGGAGTGCCATCATTGGGGGTATACTATATGACGTTTCTTCAGGACAGTTTATTCGCTGACCACTGGAAGTCGCTCTCGGATTAAGTTTTTTTTCTTTTTTCTTTACTTGTCACACAGTTTCTGAAAGCGGATTCTCAAACAGCAGAAGCACACAGATCTACAACAACATACACTAATTCTCAGCATTTGACTCCGTTTTCAATTTCATAAAACACTTTTTGCAAAACACAACACTTAATTCTCTATGTAACACAGAAATCTAACAGGAATTAATATTAAGGCAAATGTGTTTGCAGATTTGAGCTTTCTGAGATGTGTTTGGGATATTTTGAATGCAGTGCTTAATTTTGCAAGAATTTGAGGCATTTTGAATTTTGCATGTACGCTACTTGGATTTATGTGTAAAAAAAAAATAAAAAAAAATACCTGTATAATCTCAAGCGTGGATGTGCATCATCTCCTTCTGAACCTAAACACATTATTCTCCTGATTCTTGGTGTCATTTCAGTTGATGTAGTTACCTGGAGCTCGTTTTGTAGAACTACAACCAAGTAAACACGTATGTAAGTGTATATGTACATTACGCTGTATCCTTCAGCTCGTGTGTGTGTGTGTGTGTGTGTGTGTAGCTACTTGTTTATGCTACTGTACATTGTGGGGACCAAATGTCCCCCACAAAACCTGAAAATTTTGACATTGTAGTGACTGGCCATGTTAAAAATAGTAAATGCTGTTTATCTGAAAGTGTAACAATGGCAACAGGTTTTCTGTAAGGGGTTAATTCAGGGTTAGCAGAAACAATAGAAGTCTATGGAAAGTAGACTGTGTGTTTTGAATATGTAAAATGCAGTGTTTTTTGTGATGGTGGTTTACAGTTTGGGGACAGAGTATATAGTTTGGTTTCTCTCTCTCTCTCTTCTCTGTGTATGTGTGTGTGTGTGTGTGTATACCTGGTAAATGTCTCCACAATTAAAAGTAATTCTTTGTTTTGTTTTATTGTGTTTTATGTGTCTTATGTATATTGTATGTCTAATGTATTTTTGTGTGTCTGAGATATTAATTCTTCTGCCAGGCTGTTATTGAAATTAAGGACCTGTTCTTAATGACTTGCATCGTAAATAAGGTTAAGTTAAATTAAATTAAATTAAATTAAATTACTTTGTGAGGACTTTTTAGTTTTTTTTAGGTCCATATAAGGAAAACATCTTATAAATCATACCAAATAAAGGTTGAATAATATTTAGTGATTCAATGACAAAAAAAAACCATGCTGCATTTTAATAACACAAATTAATACAATTTTATCATGCATGGGTTTTAATGCAACATCCAGATTAAAATATAAAAATCTAGTATACTGAACTCACCTTGTTCATTTATTGCTGTTCTTGCCTCGTTTGCCGTTGTGAGACTCGGAAGAGTCATGCATCAGTTAGAGATGTTTCAGATCTTCATATATTTATTTTTTGTGATATTATTTTCAAGTTAATGATGATTTCATGTTTTTCTCTTGAGATTTAGCTTCATGTGAAGACAAACCTTGTTCGTTTATAGTCACAAAAAGAACTAAACTGTAAAAAATGTCTTGTTTCCAGCCAAATTAATAGTAATTCAGCCAAAAAATCTAGCAAAATAATCAGCCAATGGGGTAAGAAAAATAATCTTATTTTAAACAGAAAACAAGTTTATTGTGCTTAACCCACTGGCAGATCATTTCATGATTTCATGTTTTTCTCTTGAGATTTAGCTTCATGTGAAGACAAACCTTTTGCTTGTTCTGAGCCAAAACTCAATTTTGACTTGTTTTTTCTCTCCTGAAAACAAGACCATAATAACATGAATAGCTTGTGTTTTATAAATGATGATATATGATTTTTTTTTAAATAAAATTTCACAGATGTACATAAGCTGACTCATAATCACTGCTTTCTGACTTTGTTCACTGCTTTTGCCATCCGTGCCAAAGCCTCTCAAATACAGCTGAAAAGCCAGATTGAAGTGTTTTGTAGTTATCGGTCACATATTGCTTGTCAACTTCGTACATATGTTGATGTAATTGCATCCATATCGGTGAAAAAATCTGTGTAGTTGCTATCCAAGAATAAATGTTAGCTTCGTCCTAGCTTTAGCTAGTTTATATATTCAAAATAAAAACTTATAGTAAACTATTTGAAATCAAGATGGAATGGAAAAACTCTTGTTCTTGACACTGTTCTTTATTTATTATTTTCTGCTGTGGAAGCATCAATCGATACAGTGTTTTGATCTGACGGTATAATTACTATACCTCAGTGATAAAATACAGTAAGCTGAAAGGCTCCCTTAAACATTATTTGAACTAAAGGATATTTACAGTAGACTATTAGTTAACCAAAAACAGCTCATCAACAGCTTTAATAAAGAAGTCCAATCTGGGTGATTTAGATCCATATAAAACATTCTGATGTTATCTGTGCAGGAGTTCATCGAATGATGATCATTATACAGCCTTTATGTGCTGGTTAACAATCAAAAATGTACATTTATTCAGTTAACAGATACTTTTACACAAAGTAACTTACAAATGAGAAAAAACAACAACTTCACACTTCATAAAAAATAAAAAAAATAGCTAAAAATATATGCAATGTCAAATGTTTAAACAAGAGAAGCACAGCTAAGAAGTAATGTAAATGCAAAACAGAAGAGAGACAAAAATATTTAAAAAAATCATTTATATATATGATTTTATAAATTTTATATATTTTTGTTTTTCTGCTAATAAGCATTTATGTATGGTTATGGATCAACTGCTCGTACAGGAGGTGTGTGTGAAGGCTCAGAAGGTTTGTTGTTGAAGGCTCAAAACTCATTCCACCACAGTGGGAGTGTAAATTTTCTAGTAAGTGACATTAAATCTGGTCGATCAGTACACTGACCCCAGAGAGCCTGTTAGGTGTTGATCCAGAAACAGTCCAGAATGCAAGCGTCAGAGTCTTGAATTTGTTAAGGGAAGATATAGAAAACCAATGGAGAGAAACCACTGCTGAGACTTTATTGTAAGGAAGGGCTTGAATAAAATCTTTATAGGTCAAGAGCAAGTAGAGGTGGATGGAATCATTAATCTTAGGTCGATTATGACTTTACAAGACGGCTTACTAGGGATGCACCGATATATCGGCCAATAATCGGTATCGGTAAACAAAAGCCTTCTGTTTTCTGTTTTGGAGGGATGAACACTGTTAAATTATACCATAGTTATGTAAAAATGTGTGAATATTTTACTATAGGTTAGGGGTGGATCATTTTATTAGATGTAGTTTGTAACAATATACTTCTATACTGTACTTAAATACTATAATGAATGAAATAGACTTCTTCATGGCTAGTGTTTGCATATATTTAATTTCATTGTTTAACTTACTTGTTCTACAGATCTGTGTACTAATGTTAAAGCTACTGTTTTTGACAAAGTTGATAACGTTTCTGACAGATAATTTCATGTTTTGTGTGTTTGCCTAACCGAATGTGCAATCCTGTCAGCAATAACCTGTCCGTGTTTTTTTATTTTTATTATTGCTGTCAGATTAAGTGCCGCTGATCCAGTGTTTCCAGATATTGCTATAAAAACAAATAAAAAAAATTATAATAATAAACCTAAATTATTTCAAATCCTTTGCAAATAAAATAAGATAAAGATATCGCTGACCCTAAACTGAAACTTCACACTTTACTAACTTTCTAAAAGTCAAATTGAGTGGAAAATAATTTTCTCTGAATACTCCTTCACTCGAGCAGCATCTTGCAGCGATCATTTTCATACCGCGGATGCTAAACATAGCATTTCTATTGTTAATTATGTATGTATGTCTGAATAAATCTGTCATGATAAGTTTTTTTTTTTTTTTTTTACAAAAACGAACTAATGTGCAATTGAGTTGTATAGAAACATTTAAATATTAATTTGATTGTATCTGAAAATAAACAGCAGTTGAATAAAACATTTCAGGTTTTTTTGTAAATTTTAACGTTTTATATTATAGCAATGTGCCAAATGAGAGGCGGCTAGACATTTTTTCATTTGTTATAATACATTGCTTAAGGTCTTGAGGTGAGCAATTTGGCAAAGAATATTCTGAACCACCCCTTTAATTTGCTGTAAGCAAAAAACTGAGAGGAGGAGCATTAAAAAACTCCCCCTCCATTAAATATTCAGTTGTAAATATTATGTCGCAATACTAAGGAAAGTCAGCAGCAACTTCCAGTTGACCTGGACTTTAATAAAACCATGGTATGGGTACTGGCAGATGTTATTCTGAATAATCGGTTATCGGTTGAGAAATGTTGTATCGGTGCATCCCAAGTGCTTACAGGCTTTGAGGAACCCTCATTTCCAACGAAGCATAAACATCGGTCTCTCTGCCCGCTCCAGCCATCACCCTTCTACCTGGATGAACCGCCCGTCTAACCTCGTGAACCTCAGTGGACTGCATTATTTCAGTGTTAACCATCTGGGTGGATGGATGCATTGCCCGTTTAACTCCTTGAGCCTCCATAGACTGCATTATTTCAGTGTTAACCATCTGGGTGGATGGATGCATTGCCCGTTTAACCCCTTGAGCCTCCATAGACTGCATTATTTCAGTGTTAACCATCTGGGTGGATGGATGCATTGCCCGTTTAACCCCTTGAGCCTCCATAGACTGCATTATTTCAGTGTTAACCATATGGGTGGATGGATGCAATGCCCGTTTAACCCCTTGAGCCTCCATAGACTGCATTATTTCAGTGTTAACCATCTGGGTGGATGGATGCAGTGCACGTTTAATCCCTTGAGCCTCCATGGACTGCATTATTTCAGTGTTAACCATATGCATCGCTCCTTGAGTTTGCAAAGCCACTTTTGGTGGCTGCTTTTCAACAAGAACTACACTCTGGTAGTGCTGTGTTTCACGTTTGGCAGAAGCACCAGAGCCTTTCTTCTCCTCCATCAGCAGGTTCTCCTGAAGGCCTAGGACTGGGCCGGACGTCACCAGCAGAGTAGGCTGGGCTTCCATCACATAAATGGGGGAGGCAGGCGCATAGTAAAATGCAGGCTGCTGGACTAACAGGGTTTGGTTAGGCACCACAACTTTATCTTGGACATAGACTCCTGTTGAAGACATACTGCTGGTCTGCTGCGCTCCTGAGGTGTGAATGATGGCGGATGAGGTCGCTTTCTCCTGAGACTGTAAATTACTAACTGACTCTTGTATGTTAACATCTTTGTGTGTGGTTGGGAAGACTGGTTTTGAGGTCACAGGGACGTTCGTGCTGATTTTAGTCTCTATTTTAGAACCTCTACAGATTTCAGCCAGGGTTCTGAAATTTAGATCAAGGTCATCAAGAAAAGCTAAGTCGTTGTCTTCGTGTAAGAGATCGCAGATGTCCTCAAATGAGCCCTTGTATGATTCCTGACCCTCGTAGTTGTAGATCTTTAGACTGTCTCCCGTGTCTTGCTTCTTAGTCAAATTACTTACTTTCTGTAGTATCACAGGAAAGAATGTTCCATTTATTGATACAGAAACCCTTCACCCATTCATATACACCAGTGACCCAAAAATACATTTCTACATTTTTTAGAAAATATTTCTAACCGTACATACTGCATTATGGAATTTTCGATTTATTTGACCAGGTTTTTTTTTTTTTTTTTTCTGTCTGGTCTTTAATCCTCATAATGTATTTAAAATCTGTATGCTATTTTCATATTAAGTTTCTGCTTGGACCTGAAGAATCGCTAAAAATAATTTATAAAACAGTCATAGTATTTTCCAACTAAAACCATATTGTATCTGATTAGCAACTTCCAATTGATAAGTGAATGTGAAAAAAAAAATCAGTTTTGAATATTGCCATGTTATTACTGCATATACCTATATATAATTGTATGAAATTTATACAAACTAATCTAAACATCATTATGTATGTTATATATGTTATACAGTCTTATCGTGGATTGGAATGAATTACATTTTGTTAAATTTTCTGAATTTATAATTAGCATTACTCAAAAACAGTCTAAAACAAATAAATTGTACATTTTTATAACAAAATAAATTAATTTGGTAAAACTTTAGTAGAGGGTCCAATTCACACTAATAACTAGTTGCTTATTAGCATGTCTATTATTAACATATTGGCTGTTTATTAGTGCTTATAAAGTACATATAATGCATAACATCCATAATCCTACCCAATACCCTAAACTTAACAATACCTTATAAACTATTAATAAGCAGCAAATAAGGCATTAATTGAGGCAAAAGTCATAGTTAATGGTTAGTTAATAGTGAGAATTGGACCCTAAAATAAAGTGTGACCATAAATTTTACTTGCATAAACTTTTACATTCAGATAAAAACAATCATACATTGTTCATTCCGCAATGCTTCATCAATGCGCATAAATACTCATTTACATATGCATGCATGCATATTCAAAAATTCAGTTCCAAAAGTGTGTGAGATATGGGGTAAAATATGTTTTACACTAACATACCTTCATACATAATTTTACAAAAAGTATTTTTGACACCAATGGTGCTCCATACATACCTGGGTCCAAAATGACTGGAATATGGAACTTCTGGTGAAACTTTTGTATTTATTTTTTTGTGAATGGTTGTATCTTTTAAAATTAATTTTTGATGTATGACTTAGAATTTATTGTGTATATCTTCCAGGTCAAAATGAACTCAAATGCATTATGAGGGTTAAAGCTTTCTGTTCTGGTGCTCTTTCATGGCATGCTATGCAAAATATGCATTTAGTATTTGGAGTCTTCCATATGCATTTTGCAATACTAATGTTGAAACATAGTCGATTAGTTTATTTTGATTATATGATTAATTGTTAGTTTACATTTAGTTATGAATACTTATGTGGTGTAAAACTGATACTTACTTGAGAGTAGTAGTTGCCTAAGAAACCATCAGACAGTGCAAGCCCGTCAAACATGTAGTCTTCAAATCTGCTGTGTTCTTCTTTTCTTATTCCACACACGTACCGCCCATCCGTCTGGTGATGGTATGCACTGTCACGCTGGTCATAGAACGAGGTCCAGTGTGAGCCTTCTGCTCCACATCCACCATCCTTTACTCCACCCCATGTCTGAGCTCCTCCTACTGCACCCACATTACCGCGATTGTGTTCCTCCACCTCCTTTGAAATCTTTAAGAGAGCCATTTCCTGGGGGACAGAATACAGCATGCTTTTATATCTGCAGGATCGTAGACTAATTTCCTAGTTACATGCCAAATATGAGTAATCATCTTTAGCAAGAAAATAATTTTAGCAAATTACTTCAACTTTATAAGCAACTGCAACACAATACTATTATTGTTCAGCATAAGAATTATGGATATGGATATGAGCAATATGTATAATAGAAATGAAAGACAATAAACCTACTACTGTCTACAAAAAAAAAAAAGAAAAGAAATCAAGACTAGACCATCACAACCAAAAACCGCATTAATGATATTTTTGTTTATTCCTTCCAGAACAGCATCTGGTAACAAGTGCAATAATCCTTACTTAAAGCCACCAAAATGGAAGAAAATCTGCACATCAAAAGATCATCTATGGAGGTAACCAAAGCAAACTCTTGTTTCTTGAGCACATTTTTTATCCCTCAATAGATTTAGATCACCCAAAGAAATTTTTGTTTTGATTGAAGTCTCTGAACATAGACATTTGGTTAATTTCCCTTGAACCTCAACAGATTTCAGCAGAAAAATACTTACAGAAATTTGCTTTAAATTTTTAAATAAAGACTATTTGTATAATTTTAAAGAGTGTTGCCAACGTATCAACTTTGTAGCTAGATTAAGCGACTTTTCACAACCGTTTTTTTTAATTTATTAAATGCCTAGTGTCAAATCTTTAGGGTTTGCCCAAACCTTATTTAGTATCTGAGACTCGCTGGTACTGTCGGTATGGGTAAATGTGGTTTGAAGGACAGTGAAAAGATTGGTAATGGAAAAAAAAGACTGATTTGGAAAAGAAAAATAATAATAATAATAAAGCAGCATTAAACTTTAATTGTTTTGATACTTGAAAACCCATTTTCGTCTTTGTCCCATAAATAAATAAATAGCCTATAGGCACGTGTGTAATAACAGATGTAGCAGTTTTTGATCTTGACAATAGAGATTTCTCCTTCACTCTCTATTCGTCTAACACAAACATGCACAAGAAGTGTAAACAAAATATGATAAATAATAAATGACTAGAATAAATAATAAACAACCGCAATTAACAGAGTCCAAGTTTAGAGTTTAGAACACAAATGCTGTTGATTCTGTTCAATATAAAACATCAGGTAAAAAGTTTAGAAATGTTCAGTAACATTGGAGATATTTGATATGTTGCTTGTGTTGTTTTGATGTTGTAGTGACAAGATACAGGTGAATTAGTCATTATGGGCCACATCCGAAGACAAACAAACAAAAAATCTTCTTATAAAGTGTTAAATTCATCCAAATCTCATAGAAATGTATTGTTGTAGGCATTCCTAGATGACACACACCAAAATACCAAAAATTTGATTTGGGGGAACTGAAATATTCAGAGGAAAAATTAATTTATATTCTTCCCTGTACAGTTCAAAAGAACTTTCAAACTTTAAATTAGTGCTAACGTGTCCGATTATCACAAAATTTGGTACACAGCGTAATGTACACGTTCTAGTTATCCACCACACTTCATATTGACCAGCTATTATAAATTCAAAAGTTGAGACACTTTAGTCTCTAAACATTAACTTTTAGACTGTTGCTCTACAAAAACACTAAAAGCACACAACAGGCAATGCTGAAAGAAGAAAGAAAAGGCCTCTGGAAGATGTGACATGTCATACAATATCTGATTCTGAACTTCCCAAATCCGTCTCTGTTCAAATTCTGCCTTGTATGGAGGGAGAGAGAGGCAGTGGTCTACCAGTAAAAATGATACAAATTTAGGACCAAAAGTTTTTCAGATCAAGTCTGGGGAAAAAAGTTCAGAAAAAGTTCAAGTATGTATGAAGGATGCTCAGGAGACTACAGACAGTCATTAAGGCTAAGAGTTTTCCGACTAAGTATTGATAGTTGTGTAGTGTGCTGTATGAATATTTTTTGGATAATAGTAATCCATTACATACCATTCTATCAAAGTTATCTAACATTATCAAGATTAATTTGTTCTGACACAGTTTAACTACAAGTTCTTGTCATTTTATTACCATCTTCTAAACTATAGAGAAACTGTGATAATGTAAAATGTTGAAGGTGTCTGAATAAATTTTGGTTTGACTGTCTATATAATAAATTAAGTTAACCAGCTAAGATTATACATACTCTTTTGGTTTCTGTATCCAATATTTGAAAAATTTACAAATGCAATGAAAATATTGGTATCGGTACTCTGTATCGACAAGTACCAAAAATATCGGTAATCGGTATCGGGCGAGTACTGGGAAAAGTGGTATTGGTGCATCCCTAGTCACATACCTGGTCATCCCCCTGTCCTTCAGTGTTATATGTGATAAGATGCTCTCTAGTATCAAACGGCATGGTCTTGAAATCTCCAGCAGCTCCTGCGCCTCCACAAAGACAGAAGAGCAGCAGAAGTGGCACCACTGCAAACACAGTCAACATCAGTCATCAGTCTTCATTCTTCCACAACCGCACACAACACATTCATATAGAGACATGCAACAGCAGCTCACAAAAAAATCTAATACACTAACATGTGTTACTTGTAATATGTAGAAAGAAAGAGAGCTTGGGTGTTTGCACTCACACAGGAGCAGCAGCAGTCCCAGCAGCATCAGAAGAACACCAGACGCTGTAAACGTGGAGACGATCTTTTTGGGCAGGCAAACTTTAGCTGCGTTACACTTGCAGACGTCGATCTGAAGCTCCTGACCAGCACAGATGTTCCCCTGCTGGTCCCACACGTCCACAAACACATGGTACATGCCAGGCCACAGTGTCTTCTGAGACCTGAATATCGCTGTAGTGTCTGAAAATATGATTTTAAAGAAGATTGGCACATGATGAATGACATTACATAAATCCAATATTAAAATCAAATCTAACATTTTTTTCTAAATTGTAAAAAATGTCAAGGTGAATCAACCTGCTGTAGTAACTTATATTAATGTTACCTTCTTAGGCCCTATTTGTGAGATGGGCTAATGTGATAATTACCAGAGCCTGTAATACTGTCTAAAACTGTGCATTCTTGTGCTCAAAGATTACTGTATTTCACTTTCAATAAAACATCATAAAAAAGTAAACTCAGGCTGGTAAGTAATCTAAACAGTTAATGCTCAACCTGTCAGACCTTCCAATATCTGTGTCTCAACTGCTCCAATTGATTAGACCAGAGGTTGGTAAAAGAAAATGAAATGAGAGGTATAAATATATAGTAAAGCATTAATATATGAGTATGTTATAGCAAAATGCATTAGAATGGTATTCTTATGCACCCTGGATGCCTCCATCGATGGGACTGGATGCTGAATCCAGTTACTTATTCACTAGTCTTTAACATGCTTCTGAAGTTAACATGCTATAAAAAATGCATGAAAATACTATTTTTAACCTTTATATGAAAACATATATTTTCCCAAACAAGTAAAAAAATAAACCTTTGAGGTCGATATCTCCAAAAATCGCGGTTATTATTATTATTATTGTTAAATAAGTGTTTAATCTGCATTTGAATCCCTTTTCCTCTTATGTCTGAGTTCGACTGGCTTTACAGTAGTTACTTACTGATGCTTTTTTATTGCATCTAAATGCAACTCTTACGTGACCCTTCCTTCATGCATCGGTATCTACAGGATCATTCTCATGAAGGGATTATGACGTGCTGCATCTCGGTTTACAAGCTCAAATCTCTAGCATATTTTTATGGATCCTTGAGCTTCAAATACGGGACAAAACATTTCCCATACATGAGCCAAGGATGAATTCCAGTTATGTTTATTTCAAGTCTGCATTTCTCAGTTATTCTCTAATATCCCATGGACATGACATATAATAACATCCCCATGAGTTCATATATCTCGGCTTTAACAGTCTATGACGTTCCACAAGTGAATACGATGTGGCCACCATTAATTACCATTGAGAGGCTCGATGCTCCAGGACTCCTTTGTGCTTGTGGTGTCCACTTTGAAACCAAAGGGTGCTCCATTGGGGAACTGATCTCTGTCCACAGCTGTGACATAAATCACGTGGTCCTCAAAGCACAGCGTTTGAGACTGACGGATCAGCACGGGACAGTGGTCATTAAAGTCTTTTACTTGAATGGCAATGGTTCCTGTTGCAGTTTTTGCTGGGACATCTGTAACAGAAATTGCAGCACATGAAACCATACATTTTTAAAACTCTTTTGCTTTTTTTTTAATAAGTGCTTTTAATAATATTTTATATTACTTTTGGCCTAACTCATTTATCACAGAGACTTGAATGTGCTTATTGTGTACCATATTTATAAAAAAATAACAACAAAACTGATATAAATATATATAAATAAAATATGTGACCCATGACCAGAAAAACAGTCATAAGGGCAATTTTATTTTTTGGAAAATTAGATTTATATGTCATCTAAAATCTGAATAAACCCGCTTTCCATTGATGCATCATTTGTTATGATTGGACAATATTTGTCTCAGATACAACTATTTGAAAATCTGGAATCTGAGGGAGCAGAAATATCTAAATATTGAAAAAAATCATCTTTAAAATTGTTCAAATGAAATTCTTAGTAATGCATATTATTAATCAAACATTTCGTTTTGATATATTTATGGTAAGAAATTTACTAAATATCTTCATGGAACATGATCTTTACTTAATATCCTTATGACTTTTGGCATGAAAGAAAAATGTGTAATTTTCACCCATACACTGTATTGTTGTCACGGTTGGTAAACCGTGATCTCGGGTTGTTTACACTTTGTGGTGAATTCTGTGTGTTCTGCGTCTGCACTGATTAGTTGTGGGTGTCTCCGTTAATTGTATCAGCAACAGCTGCCACTCATTACTCATCTCCTATATAATGGCTTGTCTCACGTCTTGTGTTTGTGAGATCGTTGTTTCATGTCGTTGTGTTACCCCCGTCTGGCTTTAGTGTTAGTTTGCGTTTGGATGTCTGTGTTTTTCCCTAGAACCTCATCCATTCTCCGCACGATCACTCAGCCACGGACACTTACCTTCGGCTCTATTCCCCGCAGTTCCTGTGCCACTCTCTCCTACTGCCTCACGCCGTCAAGACCCGGACTCCTCACCTACACTCCACTTCCGGCTGGATTTCTCACCTTCCACCGTCTCCCTGGAGTGTTATCGTCCCATCGTCTTTGTGTGTCATTGTTCTACTTGTCTTCATCCCATTAAATCCTGTTAACTCGCATTTGTTTCCGGACTGTCTTTCACCAGCCATCACAGAACGATCTCACCCACATGGAAGCAGCGAGCACCAACACCCTCACCGATTTCATGCACCATAGCGTCAAGAGAATGGATCAGCAGCAGGAGAGCATCTCGAACACCGGACGCGCTGTCCAAGCGCTGGTGGCACAGGTGTCCGAGCTCACCCAGCAGATCCATCAGCTCACGTCTCCCACTGCGCCCATCGCCCCGCCTGCGCCGACCGTTCCCCTGGGGATTCCCCAGGACCACTTCCGGCCTGAGCCGCGACTTCCGGCACCGGAGAATTACGCTGGTGAGCCAACTTATTGCAGAACATTTCTTAACAAGTGCAGGTTTAATCGCCTGGGCCGTCAACACAGTCCCTCCAAACAACCCTTCTCTTCCGGTAGGGGGCGCTTGAGTCGAGAGAACACGGTCGGTTCTGTCGACGATCACGAGCCCATGCAGGTGGGTCGAGCTCGGCTATCCCGGAGGGAGAGGGAACGGCGGAGGTCCCAAGGACTATGTTTGTACTGTGGAGGCGCTAATCATAACAACTACTCTTGCCCGGTAAAAGAGTCAGCCCGATAGTAAACCTGAGGCTACTATCGGGTGGGATCTCCGCCGAGAAGTCCTCACCCACATCATCGACCCTCCTTCCGGTGAAACTGCGGTGGAGGAATCAACATCATGAATGCCAAGCTCTCCTGGACTCCGGAACCGAAGGTAATTTCATTGATTCTTCACTTGCACATCACCTGAACATTCCTGTCCTTCCTGTGTCTCTCCCCATCCATGTCACCGCACTCAACGGCCAGGAACTGCCTCCTGTCACCCATCATACTGAACCCATCACACTCATCACATCCGGCAATCATCAAGAAACCATATCCTTTTTTCTCATGGACTCCCCTGTTGCTCCCATTGTTTTAGGTCACCCCTGGTTGTCCAAACATAATCCACGAGTGGAATGGGGTTCGAACACTATCACATTGTGGAGTGAAAGTTGTCATGAGTCTTGTTTGGTTTCTGCCTGTCCTGTTGTTCCTGTGTCTGTCTTTCAGAAGGAGACCATGGCGTTGCCAAACGTGCCCGTAGAGTATCTGGACCTGAAAGAAGTGTTCAGTAAGTCCCGGGCTGCTTCTCTTCCTCCGCATCGTCCCTATGACTGTGCCATAGACTTAGTGTCAGGTAAATCTCCGCCTAAAGGCAAGTTATACTCTCTTTCTATTCCTGAGAGGGAGGCCATGGAGAAATACATTTCTGATTCCCTAGACTCTGGATTCATCCGTCCTTCCTCATCTCCAGCGGGGGCGGGGTTCTTTTTTGTGGGTAAGAAGGATGGTTCTCTGCGACCTTGTATCGATTACCGGGAGCTGAACAACATTACTATTAAGAATACTTATCCATTACCACTCATGTCTTCAGCTTTCGAGAGGTTGCAGGGAGCATCGGTATTCACAAAATTGGATTTACGTAACGCTTATCATTTGGTCCGCATCAGGAAGGGTAATGAATGGAAAACTGCCTTTAATACCCCTAGAGGGCATTTTGAATATTTGGTTATGCCGTTCGGGCTTTCCAACTCGCCCGGGGTTTTCCAAGCACTCGTGAATTACGTGTTGAGAGATATGGTAGATCAGTTTATATATGTTTACCTGGATGACATACTGATTTTTTCTTCATCTCTCCAGGAACATGTCCAACATGTCAGACGAGTGCTCCAGAGGTTACTAGAGAATGGGTTTTTTGTCAAGGCGGAGAAGTGCGTATTCCATGCACAGTCGGTCCCCTTCCTAGGGTTTATCGTGTCGTCTGAGGGAATACGAATGGACCCTGACAAGGTAAAGGCTGTGATAGATTGGCCATCTCCAGATTCCCGTAAAGCCCTACAGCGGTTTCTGGGGTTCGCCAATTTCTATCGGCATTTTATTCGTAATTACAGCCAACTAGCCTCACCTCTGACAGCCTCGACCGCCCCCAGTACTCCGTTCAGGTGGTCTGACGCAGCTGAAACTGCGTTTTCCAACCTAAAGAGCCGCTTTGTTTCGGCTCCCATCCTTGTCGCCCCTGATCCCACACGGCAGTTCGTGGTGGAGGTCGACGCATCAGAGGTGGGGGTAGGAGCAGTGTTGTCCCAACGTGCTGCTTCAGACGATAAGGTCCACCCTTGCGCGTTTTTCTCTCATCGATTATCTCCTGCCGAACGTAATTATGACATTGGCAATAGAGAGTTGTTGGCGGTCAAATTAGCGTTGGAGGAGTGGCACCACTGGTTAGAGGGTTCAGGGGTTCCCTTTATTGTTTGGACCGATCATAAGAATTTAGAATACATTAGAACTGCTAAAAGACTCAATTCCAGGCAGGCTCGGTGGGCACTTTTTTTCGGTCGTTTTGATTTTACCCTATCGTACCGCCCTGGTTCCAAGAATGTTAAACCCGATTCTTTGTCACGTCTTTTTGATCCCTCCGCCCGTCCCGTTACTCCTGAGTGTATTTTGCCTGAGAGATTAGTTGTCTCAGCACTCGTATGGGAGGTCGAGTCGAAGGTCAAGACGGCCTTAGAAGGGGTAACGCCTCCGTCCGGTTGCCCACCGAACCGCTTATTTGTGCCGGAGGAGTTAAGGTCCGAAGTTGTCCGGTGGGGTCATTGTTCCAACATGGCTTGTCATCCAGGGATAAGTAGAACTAATGGGTTGGTTAGACAACGATTCTGGTGGCCACGTATGGCTCGCGACGTCCGCGATTTTGTTTTGGCTTGCTCAGTGTGTGCCAGTGGTAAGTCATCTAACCGACCTCCTGATGGGCTCCTTCAACCGCTGTCTGTCCCTTCGAGACCCTGGTCACATATCGCTCTAGATTTTGTTACCGCCCTCCCGCCCTCTAATGGCATGACAGTCGTTTTGACTGTAGTGGACCGGTTCTCGAAGGCGGCACATTTCATTCCCTTGCCCAAATTACCGACAGCCAAGGAGACAGCGGTTACTGTGTTAGATCACGTCTTTCGGCTTCATGGCCTCCCGGTAGACGTGGTCTCAGACAGGGGATCCCAGTTTATATCCAAATTTTGGAGAGAATTTTGCAAGTTATTAGGAGCGTCAGTTAGCTTGTCGTCGGGTTATCATCCCCAAAGCAACGGACAGTCTGAGCGAGCCAACCAAGATTTAGAGAGGACGTTGAGATGTTTGGTCTCCAAGAATCCTTCTTCCTGGAGTCAACAACTCTCTATGGTGGAGTACGCCCACAATTCGTTGCCAGTGTCAGCTACGGGCCTCTCTCCATTCCAGTGTAGTGTAGGGTACCAGCCACCAGCATTTCCCAGTCTGGAATCTGAAGTCACGGTCCCCTCCGCTCACGCGTTTGTCCAGAGGTGCCACCGCACCTGGACCAGAGCCCGTGAGACTCTGCTCCGGGTGAGGGAGCGCACTAAGGCCAAGGCCGATCGCCACCGGTCAAAGCCTCCCGTCTACGTCGTGGGTCAAAAAGTGTGGCTTTCTACCAGTAACATTCCATTGCGATCCGTTTCTAACAAATTAGCTCCCAAATTTATCGGCCCGTTCACTATCACCAAGATCATTAGTCCGGTGACAGTCCGCCTCAAACTACCTCTTGCGTACAAGAGGATACACCCCGCCTTTCATGTGTCCAAAATTAAACCCGTGTTTTATGCACGTATTAATCCGCCTACTCAGGTTCCCCCGCCGCCGCGTCTCGTAGAAGGGGAACCAGCATATTCGGTTAATCGTATTCTGGACTCGAGACGGAGGGGACGAGGATTCCAGTATCTGGTGGACTGGGAAGGTTACGGTCCGGAGGAGAGGAGTTGGGTACCTGCTAGGGACATATTGGATCACTCCCTTATTGATGAATTCAATCAGCAGGTAGGCCCTTCTGGGAACTCCAGGAGGAGTTCTTAGAGGGGGGGGGGGGGGGGGGGGGGGGTACTGTCACGGTTGGTAAACCGTGATCTCGGGTTGTTTACACCTTGTGGTGAATTCTGTGTGTTCTGCGTCTGCACTGATTAGTTGTGGGTGTCTCCGTTAATTGTATCAGCAACAGCTGCCACTCATTACTCATCTCCTATATAATGGCTTGTCTCACGTCTTGTGTTTGTGAGATCGTTGTTTCATGTCGTTGTGTTACCCCCGTCTGGCTTTAGTGTTAGTTTGCGTTTGGATGTCTGTGTTTTTCCCTAGAACCTCATCCACTCTCCGCACGATCACTCAGCCATGGACACTTACCTTCGGCTCTATTCCCCGCAGTTCCTGTGCCACTCTCTCCTGCTGCCTCACGCCACCAAGACCCGGACTTCCCACCTACACTCCACTTCAGGCTGGATTTCTCACCAACCACCGTCTCCCTGGAGTGTTATCGTCCCATCGTCTTTGTGTGTCATTGTTCTACTTGTCTTCATCCCATTAAATCCTGTTAACTCGCATTTGTTTCCGGACTGTCTTTCACCAGCCGTCACAATTGTTGGCTATTGCTACAGATATACCCCAGAGACTTAAGACAGCTTCTGTTGTATATAATATATAATCTAATTACACAAGTACTTAATTAGTGGAATTTTTGGAATCTGATTACATAAACCAGATTATACAGTATGTACTCAGTTACTACCAGCACTGCATATCACCACTGGCTCACTTACCATTAGTGATGCAGATTATCTCAGCGTAATATGTGCCATTGATCAGAAACCTGGACTCATAATCTGGTATTTTATTGAGTCTGATATCAGCCGTCCTCTCATCTATGATCAGCCAGTTGTCAACATCTTTTCCTTTTGCATATCTAAAATGAAAGAAATGAGTTGTTTTATTTCATCATCTGAAGAAAACCACATCCTTGAGCATGTTTGTAGAATTCCTGTAGTCTCACCTCACGTTAGTAGCAATTAGGAGCGTGTCGCTGTCTATTGCTGCGTAATTGGTAATGATTTTTTGTAAAATAGTGGTGGTGCTTTCTTCCGAGATGGTGATGACTTTGACGGTGGGTTTGAAGCGAGGGCCCTCAGGCTGGTTGACCACACTGACGTGGATGGTGTACGTCTTGCTCTCTGTTATGACTACTGAAGAGTGATACTGTGCCTTGTTAGCAACAGACACCTGCAGCTTGATTTCCTTCAGCTCTTCATAGTCCAGCTCCTGTAAAAGCAAACAAGAGATGAAAAGCAGGAAATGGGGGGGGGGGGTGCAGGAATGTAGCAGACTTTCCTAAACTTTTTTTTTAATGTTTTGAACAAAGGCGTGTTTCTTTTAATCCTCAAATGAAAGGCCCACTGCATTGATTGGGTAACATGTTCGCTTCTGAAATAATAAAACTCTGAACCACGATTGTGATTACAGTTTCTGAGATCAGTTAACTGTGATTTAATAATTGTAAAAAATGCAACAGGTTTAGGGCCAGATTTACTAAAAGCTTGTGCCAGCGCAAACCATCGCTTGGTGTTAAATTGGTACTGTTTGTGGGATTTACTGAAAAGACGTGGACGTTATTTTTGCACCTGACCTGCATTTGTAGAAGTTTCACTTTCAGATGCTAAATGTATGGAGGAGAGAATTCAAATGAATCACACAAAGCGAATTAACTAACGTTTGTGTACTTGTGTATTACTAGTATTTGCACCATTATATAATGCCCCACAAAAGCACGTCTTAAACTCTTTAGCATTTGAAAGGCTTGCAGTTATTGTTGTTGGGGGCAGTAAATCACACCCCAGGAATTTACACGCCTATGAATTTTGTTGATGAACATGAATATGTACGTCTACTGACAAACCATTGCAGCTTGAAAAACTAAACACTTTAAAACTTTAATCATCTGAAAGTGGAAGTTTATTGCAACACTTTATTTAATTGGAAAATGTTTATATTGATGTTTTTTTTGTTAGAAATAAATATATAGGATTCATATATATGACTGTTTTTTGAGCAGTCGTGAGTTATAAATTCAAAATAATTTAATTAAAATCCATTCATTCCAATGAGGTTAATACTGGTAATTTTCACATTATATGTTCCTATAAATTTTATAAAATTTTTATACATATAAACAAAAAATTTCTCATCAGTATCTATCTACTAATTTTTTTATTTATATATTTGTTGGTCGGTGTATTTGCAATATATAAAAAAAAATTCACATTCACTCACAAATGAGAAGTTGCTGATCAGATACAATACTGTAGCAGTTAAAAAATATTAAGTTGTTACTGTTTTATAAAATAATTATTCTCTGGGTCCAATCGGACCCGGAGTGCAGAAAAAATGAACGTTAATGAATGAATACATCATTAATGATTTTGAATGCATCATGAGGTTTAAGTATGTTATTTTTGTTGGTATTGTTGTTTGTAAAATGTGGGTACAACAGACTTTGAAAATGTCAGTGAAAACTTGCACTTATTGCAGTCATTATATTTGACTTCTCTGAGAATGATGCTGTTTCCTCAAAACAGCAACAACTAAACTGAGAAAATATTAAGTGTAGCCTCAGTGCGGCGTCTGCTTGGATAGACACAGAGTTCTTTCAGTGCCTGGTACACAGCTGTGATAAGGACGGTGCTAAATTCCAGAGCAGCCAGCACAGAAGCATTAGATATCCCAGATCAGTAGAGCAAAACCAAGTTAACAATGTCCACAATATGCATGGAGAACCACAGCAGGTTCCTCCACAAGCTTCTATGAAGCAGATTTCTTTTCTGTAGAAAAAAGACCAGTGTCCTCAGCTTGCACAGATTGTAGTGATTAAACATTTGCCTGTGGACTATTTAGCCCATGAGCATATTTCAAATCTTGCACAAGCTGAGAAACTGCCACTGAGGAAAAGGCAGTGCTAATAGAGCTAACAATGCAGATATGATCTATTAATCTAACATTCACAAATGTTTACAGAACAAGCAGGAACCCATTGTGCCGTAGTTTTCTCTATTTCTGTTTTATCATGTGATAGAAAGTCTGAGGCCTTTCCGAGCCGTATGGCTGACTCGTCAAAATCTGCGGCCTGTTATGTATCAAACTAATATTGGTGATGAGACAAAATGCAATGACATCAAGTTAGCTATTTTATGATTTCCTAAGAGTTTGACTGTTTTGCTATTGCAGGGGAATTTTAATATTTTTACATAGATAATGCAGAAAACAAAACTAATTTTTTTTTTAATTGTTGTAAACACTTTTGACCTGATTCAGCATGTGCATGGACCCACACACAAACGTGGACATAGATTTAATCATCAGTAGGGGTATAAACTGTTCATCCAATGTTATTAAGGATGGAGCACTATCTGATCACTTCTGTATTTTCTGGACAACGGGAGAAGCTCAGTCTGCACTGTTGGCCACCTGGTGCAGGACCCCTCCCGTAATTCGTGGTCAAGAAGGGTCTGCTCTACTGCTTCGCACAGTGGTGGGGGGAGGACAATTGTTTCTAGTAGTTCATCGGACCAAGGTAGAGATAGTCGCCAAACTGGCCCACTCTTCTCCAATGGCAGGACACCTAAGCATGAAAAATAGTATCCAAAGAATACGGGATCTGTTTCACTGGCCCAGTATGGACACCGAAGTCAAGCGGTACTGCCAGACTTGCCCAACCTGCCAGCGGACCACTCCTCAGTGTGCTCCCCCCAGCCCGTTGATACCACTACCCATCATTGCCAGACCTGCCCAATGATGGGTAGATGGGTAACAATCCCTGGGGTTACCTACCAGGTCCATTCCAATGTGGACGAAGGGCACCTCAATGATGGGTAGTGATATCAACGGGCTGTGGGTAGGACGCTGAGGGGAGGTCCGCTGGCAGGTTGGGCAGGTCCCACTACCCATCATTGAGGTGCCCTTCGGCTGCACTGGAATGTACCTGGTAGGTAACCCCGGGGATTGTTGGATGTGGCCAGAGAAGCCTGCGAACAGCAGCCCATCCCACACAGAACTGTGACTGAGCATGTACGGGAGATGAGGGAGCGAATCAAGAGGGTCATGTCACTCTTAAAGGAACATCTGGTGGAGTCCCACGCACCCAGCAATGGATATACGACCGACCTGCCCAAGCCCGGGAATTTCAACCAGGTGAGCGAGTGCTTGTTCAGGTACCTACAGCCACATCTAAGTTCCTGGCATCTTGGCAAGGGCCATATACCATTACAGAGAAGGTGAGGCCAGTCACCTATCGGGTTCGCCAGCTGGGTCAACGGCAGGAGCAGGAGCTATACCATATAAATCTCCTGAAGAGATAGCCTGCTCCACCAGAACAACTGGCAGTCCTCGCTAGAGTTGAACCTCCGGTCGTGGATATGGGGGACCAGTTGTTAGTGAACAGAAGATGAAGCTAAGCACCCTGGTCAGTCAGTTTGTGGATGTTGTGGAAGTCAAGTCTTTAGAGAGCTCCTGGGATGGACCAGTGTGATCCAATATCACCAGGCCCGACCTCATCATCTGGCAATGTCCCTAACGGGTTACCTGAGGCTCACCGGCAGGCTATCGAGGAGGAAGTTTAAAGAATGCTAATCGAACCATCACGTAGCCCGTGGTCCAGCCCTATCATTATGGTCCCCAAACCAAACAGCACTCTCCTCTTCTGTAAAGACTTCTGAGATCTCAAGCTTCGACAGATACCCCATGCTCCGAGTGGATGAACTGCTAGAGCGACGAGGTAGGGCACGCTTTATTTCTACCCTGGACCTAACAGCCAGCCAAGGCAGAGTCAGTGTGACCAATGATACACCGCTCCCAGAACACTCAACGGGGAACACCTGCTGATCATTTTCACCTGCACTGCATCAGCAGGAGGCAATATATACAGAGAAAGAGAAGGAAAGGGTGAGCTAGTTCTCCAGAACTCATGTTGTCCTCTCCCTCAGCTTACAACCTCCGGCGACTGAGGATCAATGCTTCACTTCACATGAATACAGACTACCCTGTACGAAGCCTGGCAACTGAGCATGACCGTTCCAGAGCACCGTTCACAGTATTTACTCAATTTGTTCAATAAATCACCCCCCGGGGATTTGTCTGGCAATTCAATGCCTCGTCTGTGTCCGTGACTCTCACTTACCTTGCTAGGTAAGGTATACTTTACTGTGTATATTGCATGTGTAAATCAAAAATCACCTTTCTGCTATGAACACACGGCACATCTCAGTGCAGATTGTTTGTTTAATCTGTCAGAATGTAATGCAGGTTTTGCAGAGATGCTGTTGAACGACAGTGCAATTAAAACTATATTCATCTTGACAGCTGGTGTGTGCAAAGAAAAACAAAGCAGTGTTTGTAAAGGCATAACAGAAAAATGACAGACTGATCAGTCTACCTTATGAAGAATCAGGATGCCTTCGTTGGTCTTGTTGTCTGTGATTATGGAGAAATAACCAGCTTCATTTCCTGACACGATTGTGAAGATGGCCAGCCAGTTTTCAGTGTAGATCAGATCCGCGTCGATTGCTTGAAACCTCATCACTTCCACATTTCTAGTGTTTTCCTCCACACGGCACTCATACTGAAAACCAAAGTAATTTTGCATAGATGTACTTTCAAGAACAGCTAACCTAACTAATTATTTTCTGATATTACAAAACATTTCCCATTAATCAAATGTATGATTAACAAGTATGTGCATAAACATTTTCCCAACAAATAATTAACTAAAGATGTGTAAAATTTATTTGGTACATATTGGTGTGGTAATGCTCAAAGGACAAAATCTCACAGAGTTTTTCTCCAAAGTGGGAATGTTGTCATTGACGTCAAGAATATTAATGATAGCAGTTCCTGTTCCTGTTTTTCCACCCTTATTTCCACCCATATCGGCTCCAATAATAATTAATGTGTATCTTTCTTGTTTCTGTAAAGAGAACAGCACATACATCAATCACATGTGGAAGTAAACATGCAATACAATTCGCATTGCTAACACTTGATTTTTGGGGACAAGTTCTCACTGTTAACTAGCATGTATACTAGCATATTGGCTGTTTATTAGTACTTATATACCACATATTAATGTATTGTTCTGCATGAATCATATGCTATACCTAAACTTAACAACTACCTTCAAACTATTTATAAGCAGCAGATTAGGGGTTTGTTGAGATAAAAGTCCTAGTTAGTAATGAGAATTGCAATTTAAAATAAAGTGTGATCTTTTAAAGTGTGATAAAGTGAAACACTTAAGCAGAAAAATTAAAACTTCACCATGCAAAATCAATTATGCTTCTGTAAAAACGTAATTTGCATTTCCTGATGGAAAAATAAATTATTGCAGTGCAGCAATGCATGAATGAAGTCAAGTCCGTGGCAAAATTATCCATAAACCTAGAAGAAACCACTATTTAGAATATCAGGAAATCAGACGTTTTCAATCTTTAATCAAAAATAAATTTGATTTAAAAAAAAAAGTCAGAAACTACAAAACAAAATTTGAAAATATTCTGTCTATTGCGGGATTCAAGCTAAACCTATTACTGTCTGGAAATGCAGTAATCATTTAAATATTAGCGACTGCATACCTCTCTGTCGAGCATGTTGTGCTGGACGTGTATCCCACCAGTTTCTCGATTGATGAAGAACATGTTCCCGGGATTCGGTTCCATAATGCTGTAGGCGATTTTTGTATGCAGAGTTCCTTCTTGATCTGCGTCTGTTGCGGTGACCGTCATTACAAAATGACCTGAAAAATTACATGCGGTAGACTTAATACAAATAAACTTTGAGAAACGTTTAACTGTATTCAGTATTGTTCAAACAACCTGTAGAGCTGATTTTGTCTATATATTGGCAAATGTAGTTTGTTTGTTTTCCTGGTAACTCTTTAGGGAACACATACTCATTAAGAGTTTTCCCTTAATAAACTCCTGAGTGAATATGTGAACCTTTAATGAACAAACCAATATTATTTGAAAAACTTGCCACTGCCTAATTTTTGCAAAACTTCAAAATCACCTAAAGACGCTGACAAAACATGTATTCCTATTCACACAAATTATGTTTACGGGCAGATTATCCTTTCACAGTACTGTATGACCTCTTAAACACTTGATTTGTAAACTACATTTTGACATTTGCAAAACATAAACAGTTTGTGCTTTTCTTGTCTGCATTAATCTTGCTTTTCTTGTTCATTTGGAACAGCATTGAAATTGTGATGTGGAGCGTTCAAGTATAAGTCATGATAACAAAACTCAACGGCTTGTCAAAGCAAGCTAAAATGGCATGTTTGCTTTAGCAGAAGTGTTTTTATCATTTAAGTCAGTGATCCTCAAATCTGGCTCGCGAGATCCACTTTCCTGCGAAGTTTAGCTCTAACCCTAATCAAACACGCATGAGTTTGCTATTCAGTGTCTTCAGGATCATTAGAAAATCACAGGCAGGTGTGTTTAATTAGAGTCGGGGGCTAAACTCTGCAGGAAGCTGGATCTCGTGAGCCAGATTTGGGGATCACTGATTTAAGTGAACACTGACAAAATCTGTGCATAAGCTCAGATCAATGAGGCCTATATTAATCATTTAAAAAGCAACACATAATCTGTGCTCATTGAATATAAGATCTATTCTTCTTTCCCAATAGCTGTCACACAGCCCTGCTTACACATATAATTGTTGTTTGTGAGAATTCATGAAAATTATTTAAAAAAGTACCAATTCTCTTGCTGAATCTGGGTTAGCCATTGTGTGCAATTAAAGACAGTGGTCTAAGACCATGCATTGGTTGTTGTGGGTAAAATAAACTACCTTAAATACAACTCTACTGACCTTTGAGTTTGACTATGGGGTCAAAGTCTTCGGCCTCACTAACAGCCTGGCAGTTTTTAAAGTCCCGGTTAAAGCCATTCTTGACATGATTTACTGTTATAAACACTATGTATGTGCCTCAGTGATATCTTCATTTTTTTTCCAGAGATGAGGCCGAACACATTCAACATTTCCTAGCAATTGATTTGTGTACCTGAAGTAAGTGACACATCTGTTCTCTGTCATTACTCAACAAACAGTATGGCCATGCATCAGTAAGATCAAGGCAGTGTCGAGTATATCCAGTTCTGAGTAAAATTTCCTAAGTGTTGCATTCAAAATCATCATTAAACCAAAAGATTGAACGTTTTTTTTTTTTTTTTCAGTTTTGCATTAAAGAACACAAAAAGCCAGAGAGTCTCATACCACAGTTCATGAACGTTCAATGACAGTTTTGCACTGGATTTTGTTATTTTTTCAGCTGAGTGTTTCTTGCATTTGTTATCAGTCATGAGTATGACATGCTCTCTCCAGCACTCAGCTCTCAGAGTCGTGCTGTTATCAGCCTCGGCTCCAGACTTTTTAAAAGTGTTTGGGGGAGGAGAAGAGGGACAGCGATATGAAATGGCACAGTGAAGTGGTGGACAGACAGACTAGCGACATCAACTATTCAAATGTTTAAAATATATAAATAATATGTCTGTTGATTTAACATGTAAATGTAGTGTGATTAAAAAATAAAGAGAGAAAAAAAAAGCTGCAAGCAGCATTGAAAGGCCACCTGGTGCCTTTGGGAAAACAGTGAAACTTTAAAGGAGTAAATATAGGAGGAAAATGTCAAAGTCATTTATATGAGCCAAACTTCCTGCTGCCAGCTGGTGGCGCTATGACTATTACTGAATATTGCCATGTAGATGTCTTCAGGCCAAAACTTTTATCAAACATTTAAATTTTGGTGCAGATTAAACATGGCATGTTTCAGTTAGTGTAAAACATGACATATCCTATTGCCAACAGGTGATGCTATGATTATAACTGTATATTGGCCTTTAGATGCTTTCAGACCATGACTCTAACCAAACATGAGAAGTCTAATGCAGATTGCATGTTTAATTTAGTGTAAAACAAGTCATTTCCTGTTGCCAGCAAGTGGCTTTATGACTGTTACTAAATATGCGCATGGGAATTTGTTCTGAACCAAACTCTTAATCAAACGGCTGATCGGACAATGCTTGCCTGAGTTATAAAAACTTCCTATTTCATGATGAAACATCAAAGTTTGTCTGGCCACCACGTATACTCCCTTTGACGAAAACTGAAGATCTTTTTAAGATCCCAAAGGCTTTAGTTTACACTGATCAAATTTGGTGTTCATCTGTTTAAATCTCTAGGAGGAGTTCATTTAAATACAACACCTGAAATGGCAAAAAACTTACAGAGAAAATTCAAAATGACAGACTTCCTGTTGGGTTTCGGACTTCGTAGCTGGGGAGCTCTTTGTAGGAACTGGTGTGTTAAATGTGTCTACCGAATTTCGCACATTTACCTGTACCTGTGTTTCGCACAAAACACAGGTACTTCGTTGAAATGTTATAGGTGGCACTACTGAGCCATTTTACCACACCCACTTCTAAAACCCATATCAGATGTAAATGTTCACCACTTCTGGTATGCGTGCAAAGTTTCAGGAGTTTTCGAGTTTTAAGGCCTAAAAAATCCGATTCATTTTGGAGAAGAAGAAGAAGAAACTGACCCATTCCAAAAGGGTCCTCGCACCAAAGTTTAACTTTTTAAACACATTATTGTCTGGTTTAGCTCAATTTTGCAAACGAAAATAGCCACAGCAGAACTGTTGTGCATCAATGAGCAACACTCTGGGTTTCATTATTGAATGAGTCTGTGGTTGATAATGAGTCAAATGAGCCAATAATTCAGTAATCATTCATACACACATTGGGCTATGCACAGTCCAGTTGTTAAGTGTTTTAAGAACAACAGTCTTTATGGTTATGACTGTGTACAAAAAGCATGGCAAAGATTTCATCAGGATAAAAGAATAGGGTGTGGAAAACTAAAAAGAATTACCTAATAGAACCTATTTGCACAAAGCCAAAAACATACAAAAAAGAGATTGATTTTGTCATGATCATGACAGCTGGAGCACCAAGATGAATTTCATCATCTGCCCTGATCAGACAAATCACCTGGCCTGAATATTATCAAATCACTGTGAATAGTTTTAAAGAGATATATGTATGTTTGTACAGTATGTATGCATTGGCACAGAAAATGTTTGTGTAAGAATATAAAAATACGGTTGGCTTCAGTAATGGTGGGATTTTGATTTTATAATTGAAACCAGTTCTATTTCCTTTCACTCCAGACCACCAGAGACAGTGCTGAAGGCACTAGGGAAAAATCTCCCTCTGCTCATGCTTGACTGAGAATCGAATGACAAAGTTTTCACCTTGTGACTCGTGACATGCCTTGAAATATATTTACCCCTTAGCACGTGACCTCAACCTCTTTCTCATTCTCGCTTGTTGAGTATATGATTGTTGGACTTCCATCTCGCGGCACACAGCAATCGTGAGATAGGGATTTCATCACACAAGAGACTTCAATCTGCTGAATGGATCCTGGCAAATTTGAATGCCTCTGTGACAATATACACTCGAAAGACCTGGCTGCCTCGGCTGAGATTGTATTCGCTTATGATCCCGGCGTGAATCATTAAGGCGTGGATTTATCAACCTTTTGGGGGAGTATTGATTTACCATATATACACTTCAATGTTCTACATGCCTCAATGTCATGGATATCATGGATGGACATCGCCAATCTCCTGCTTGTCTAGGTATTAATCATCTAAGGGAGGCACTGACTAACCCGTGCCAGGAATGCTAAAATCTAGAATCTGCTTTGGATAGTTTTTACTTTCATCCAATATCACCAAGCATCTCAAAGTGGAAAGAGGGCTAAGAAATCTTCTAAATCTTCTAAATCTTCAGATTAGCACGCAAAGTTGATTGGATTTTCTTCTGCCGTAGAGTTGTTATTGCCATTTCTGGCTAAAGCTCAGCCTGATACAGATGTACAAGAGAAAGTTCAGCCTGAGTTATTTATGACACCCTCACCAATGATGCATACAGGACAGGATTTTGATGTGATGTCAGTGGCTGCCACTTACTCACTTTTTGAAACCATTCCAGATGTTACTTTGGGTGCTGAGGAAAATCTGCCTACAGATCCATCTTAGCACTCTGGCAGTAAGGCTGTGTCTGAGAAATCAGGTAGGTCATCTTCCGTCCTGGATGGAATGTTAAAAGCTATGCTTGCCCACATCAATCTAGATCCCCCATCAAACAACAGTGGGTTCTGAGAATATTTTTCTGTGTTGTGCACAGAGAACATAATTTACAATGCCTCAGTGCAATGACTTTACATCTGTATTGGTGTCTGCATTATAAACGTAGCCTGCACACTGGCTGTAATGCAAGAACCAGACACAGTAGGACTTGGTAGCATGCCACCTATAGAATCTAGTGTGGCAGCCCTTATTGTATCTCCTGATGATGGGCTTCTTGAGAATGTTGAGTGTAGGAGTGTAGCATACAATGCTACAGCGAGCCTTGACCATGTTTCTAATTCTTTGGCGCACATGCTTGTGGCTCTATACTCCTCTCTGAGAGAAACTTAATCTGACCTGTTAGTGACAGACTTAAGTAAATTTACCTTGCAGACTATGGGTTTTATTGCCAATCACTGTGGAACAGCCTTAGGTACTCTTGTGCAAGCTCAATGGCAATTTTGGTTGGCCCAGTCCTCCTTGCCGGAGGTATGTAGGAACAATTCGCAGAGATTGCTGTTGGTTCTTGGTCAAATTTTTGACAAGCTGCTCAGGAAGCCTTGGATAGGCGCATATCAGTATCTGAAACTCGCTCCCATCATGTGGGGACTGCCCCAGGACCCAGGCCTCCTCTAGAGTCCTCTGGTACTCATTTTCACAATGTTGGTGTAAGACCCATTTATAGATCTTCTCAACATTTTCACCATCTGAACTTTCAGACTACTCCACTACCACCTCCTCCCAGACATGAAGGGACTTAACCACGTAGACATCAGTCTCACATCCGACCCCAGGTCCACAACATCACCCTACCCGCACACCTTTACAGGAAAGCATTTGCGGGAGGATTAACGCTCACATGTCAATAGTGAGATTTTTCACGGAAAGTCAATTGAATCATTGGAGATCAATAACAATAAATCTGTGGCTCTTGATTACCCTTTCGAGGGGACCTCCTGTTCACAGACAGACAATAGTTTATGATCTACGTCAGGCATAGGCACTTGCACACAAATTTCAGGTGTCGTTGTGCAAAGGTGCTATAGAACACATTGATCCCCAAGTTGTCAAGGATCCAGCCAACCAAGCAGAGTCAGACCCTACAGCTCAACCTCCCCGTTCCTGCTCACCTGAGTAAACTGACATATAAACCCTCACTCACAGACACCTAACGTCTGGACGTCTGGTCTCATTTATCGCATGTGTGTTAGACTCACCCGACTCCCGACCTCCAGTCCGCAGATCACCTTCATCATCATCGTCGTACATCTGCTCTTCTACCTCCCCTGCCGCTTCCAGTTTATTCTTTGTAGCCAAGAAAAACGGAGGCTTAAGACCATGCATTGATTATCGGGCCCTTAACAAGCAGACCATACTGTACAAATATCCCCTTCCCCTGGTACCAGCAACACTCGAGATGTTGAGAGGGGCTTCCATCTTCACCAAGTTAGACCTGCGCAGTGCGTACAACCTCATCCGGATACGGAGGGGGGATGAATGGAAGACTGCCTTCATCACACCACCAAGGCACTATGAATACCGGGTCATGCCATACGGGCTAGCAAACTCGCCCTCTGTATTCCAGGCCTTCATGAATGAGGTGTTCCAGGACTACCTACTTCGGTTTGACATCCTAATATACTCCAAAAACAAGGCCGATCATCATCTTCACATGACACAGGTTCTCCAAAGACTGAGGGGAAATCAACTGTACCTCAAACTCAAAAAATGTGAATTTCACCGCTCCTCTATTCAATTCTTGGGCTACATCATTGATGCCAGGGGTGTACAAATGGATCTGAAGAAGGTGGAAGCTGTCTGGCAGTGGCCCATTCCTACTTCTGTCAAGGAACTCCAATGATTCCTGGGTTTTGCTAATTTGTATCGCTGCTTCATCAATAACTTTAGTACCTTAGCAGCCCCCCTCACTTCCCTCCTACGGAAGACGCCCAAGCATCTCTCATGGTCTCCAGCAGCATCACAGGCATTCTCCCAGTTAAAATTAGCCCTCACTACAGCTCCCACTTTGGTCCACCCTAACCCGGATTTGCCCTTCGTTGTTGAAGTCGATGCCTCTACGACAGGTGTGGGAGAGGTGTTATCACAGCGGGAGGGTGTTCCACCAAAGCTCCATCCGTGCGCCTGCGGGAAGTCGTGGCCTAATGGTTAGAGGGTTGGACTCCCAATCGAAGGGTTGTGGGTTCTAGTCTCGGGCCGGACGGAATTGTGGGTGGGGTTAGTGCATGAACAGTTCTCTCTCCACCTTCAATACCACGACTTAGGTGCCCTTGAGCAAGGCATCGAACCCCCAACTGCTCCCCGTAATGGCTGCCCACTGCTCCGGGTGTGCTCACAGTGTGTGTGTGTGTTCACTGCTCTGTGTGTGTGCATTTCGGATGGGTTAAATGCAGAGCACAAATTCTGAGTATGGGTCACCATACTTGGCTGAATGTCACTTCACTTTCACTTCTTCTCCAAGAAGTTATCCCCGGCGGAGCAGAATTATGATATTGGCAATCGGGAACTGCTAGCCATCAAACTTGCATTGGAGGAATGGCGTCACTGGCTGGAGGGAGCCAATCATCCATTTGAAGTTATCAATGACCATCGTAACTTAGAGTACCTCCGGGAAGCTAAACGCCTAAACCCCTCATCAAGCCAGATGGGCACTATTCTTCACCCGGTTTAGATTCACAGTGACGTATCATCCAGGAACAAAGAACCAAAGGGCCGAAGCCCTTTCCCGCATTCATGCCCCAGACCAAGCCACCCGGCCACCAGAATCCATACTCCCTCCAGCCATCATTGTCAGTCCCATCCATTGGGCTCTACATGATCAGATTGCCCAAGCAACTCTTACTGAACCTGCTCCACCGGGAGTTCCCGAAGGGCTAACCTATGTCCCATCAGCTCTACGACTGCCCCTGATGAACTCCTCCTTAGGGTTAGGACATCCCGGCAGCCAATGAACCCTCTCGCTCATCTGCAACCAATATTGGTGGCCTGGCATGTCCTGAGAAATCAAACGCTTTATTCAAGGATGTTCCACCTGTGCCATCTCCAGCGTACCACACCATCTTCCTGAGGGGAAGTTTCTTCCACTGCTTATTCCTCGCCGACCCTGGTCACACATAGGAGTAGATTTCATTTCAGATCTGCCCAACTCTAACTCCTACACTTGCATTCTTGTGGCAGTAGATCGTTTCTCGAAAGCCTGTCGCCTTATTCCACTAAAAGGACTGCCATCAGCCATGGAGACTGCTGAAGCCCTATTCAATCAGCTATTCCAGAACTATGGGCTACCCAAAGACATAATCTCGGACAGAGGACCTATTTACAGTTTTTTTTCCAGTTTTTATTTCCAGAGTTTGGAAGGCCTTCTTCCGTCTCCTAGGGGTATCCGTAAACCTAACATCTGGCTACCATCCTCAATCGAATGGTCAGACGGAAAGAAAGATAAAGGAGATCGGACGGTTCCTGAGATCCTACTGCCATGACCACCAGCACACTAGGAGCCGATATCTTCCCTGGGCTGAATATGCTCAAAACTCTCTCTGCCAGTCCACCACAGGCCTAACACCATTCCAATGTGTGCTTGGCTTCCAGCCACCTCTGTTCCCATGGTCAGGAGAGCCCTCTGAGGTCCCAGCAGTCAACTATTGGTTTCAGGAAAGCGAGAGGGTTTGGGACTCTGCACATGTCCATCTGCAAAGGGCAGTTAGGAGGCACAAGAACCAGGCAGACGTTCACAGAGCAGTAACCTAGGGATATACGCCTCCGGCTGTCTAGACGCAAGCCGAGTCCCAAATACATAGGGCCATCCACGAAATCACTTTTACTTGCGTTGGTGTATGGTTCAACAGGTTAACTAGAAAGGGGCTCTTATTTATTTTATGTATTTGATGCTGTCAGTCAATGACTGATTGTTTTATGTTATGGTGTTATCATGTTATGGTACCATATTATCATTTAAAATAAAATAAAAATTATATTTATTGTGTAATTGTACAGCATATTGATGAACTTCACATTATTTTATATGCGCTTTTTAAAGAAACATAAAAAGATGAATAATAATAATAAAATAAATAGCATTGGCTTACAATCAACTACCACAGCTACAGTCAACTGAGTGCTAACACTAATTTGTTCATCATAATCAAGTTTATTTTCTCATGGGGACTAGTCTTGCTAGACTACCTTGAAAGAATGAACTTGGAAGAACACAAGAACATAGAACGCAGCTTTGTGATAATTGAGATGTGCTGTGGTCAAGCACAGTAGTAGCAAATGTACAATAAATATTACATAACATCACAAACAAATGTCATAGCGAATTATAACATATTCAAATTTCATGTATCATGGATACACAATACTTTCATATTATTCATATCGTTTTATTTTACACTATGTATTTGTTTGTATATTTGTTACCTATGCTTTGTCAAATGCTAAGAATTTTTTTATATGTCAGTAAAAACATTGCAGACTTTCTCCAGGTCTTTATCAGTTTAATAAAACTGCAAAACAAAAGTTTACTTTCACAAGCAATTGTGTATTTACTTGCAGCATATATTGAGAAACACTGACTCAAGAGTCAAGAGCAGTGAGTAATTTTCTGTCTCTCATTTTCTTGGATTTAACATTAAAGACACCGACAGCAGAGCTAGTAAATAAGGTGTGGTCACTTTAAGAGACAGTGCATCCATTATAATGATACTAATCCGATTTCTTTCTCAACTGTTTACTTTCACTTAATACATAACTGAACAAACTTTTCAAGATAGGAATTTTAAGATATTTTGTATGTATTTGTCAGTACAAAAGAAAGAACAGGCAGAGTCTGTGTTTAAGCACTTTGAGACACGTCTCTGTGTGAGCCCTTAACACCAGAACACCGGGGGGTGCTGAACTGGGCTCTTTTACATCTTTTTCTGTTTCTTTAAACAGGGATTTGTATTTGTTCATTCAGGTGCAGGAGGACAGGAACTTCCTGAAGGAGATCTTGGTTCGGTGTTGCTGTCCGTGAGATGCGGCTCTTTGAGTAGCCTACTGAAATGATAAGCATTCATGACAACGTGCAGCCTATCAACTGTCCTGAGCGTTTTTTTAGGCTGGACTCAGCCAGTCAGTTGAGATCGCTGGGGGTCCCCCCTCAGCCGTGGGCCCCTATAATCGTCACCACATTTCACCCCACTTGCGACGGCCCTGCCCTCCGCCTCTCTTTCTCCCACTTCACTTTCTGTCCACCTACTCTAATATCTGAATTAAAGCATAAAAAGGCAAAATAAAATCTTTTAAAAAAGAGGATCATGTTTTAAGGGCACAAGCACCAGTGGTGCTCTGGTGGAGCACCGGTGGTACCTGCATTCGTGCTGCAACATGAGGTGATGGTTATGGATGAATGCCAAAACAAAGGGCCTCAGGATCTCATCACAGTATCTCTGTGCATTCATAATGTCATCAATAAAATGCACGTGTTTGTTGTCCATAACATACGCCTGGCCATACCATAACCCCACCAACACAGTGAAAACTGTGATTCATCCATGGAGATGCACTGCACATTTTAGAGAGGCCTTTTATCATGACCAGCCTAAGACACACCTGTGCAATAATCATGCTGTCTAATCAGCATCTTGATATGCCACACCTGTGAGGCGTATGGATTATCTCGGCAACACGGATTTAGACAGATTTGTGAACAATATTTGAGAGAAATAGGTCTTTTGTGCACATAGAAAAAGTCTTAGATCTTTGAGTTCAGCTCATGAAAAATAGGGGCAAACACAAAAGTGTTGCATTTATAATTTTGTTCAGTGAATATGGGCGCTAAGCTTCTCTTGTTGTTTAATAGATTTGGCACAAAATCTCTTGATATAAAAGACAAACTTCCACGCAAAGGATATTTAAAACGTGCAAAAGTGTATTGGCTAAAACAGCAAATGCTAAGACTCTTCTTTGCTCTTTAAACATTCACCTTTATAGACAGTGTTTTTTAAGTACAGTAATTAAGTACTTGGTAAAGTCATGTAAAGATATTTTTCAACCAAAAGGCTAATGATACATGAGGCAGCTTTTTGAGCTGTAAATAGGCAACCAGGTGATACACATGGCCCAAGACCAATCTAAATTATCCATAAATGTGGGTTGCACTTTATTTTACAGTACTTGTACTTACATGTACTTATAGTGTACTTACAGTGTACTTATCTAAGAAAGTTCTGGTAATACAAGGTAACTACATGGGGTAGGGTTAGGTTTAGGGGTAGGTTCAGGGTAAGTACCTAGTTATTACATAGTTATTGTAATTACTATAATAAGTACATAGTATGTACATGGGGAACAGGACTGTAAAATAAAGTGCTACCGAAATGTGTTACCCATTCCCAACGGGAAAGTGCCCAAGCAAATTTGCTCAAAAAGTTACCCTGTGTATCATCAGCCTAATAAAAGCTTATCACTGTTCATCATGTCCACTTGTTGCTTGCAGCACCAGCCAATTCACTGACATGCCCTGAACTGGTTTGTAATATTATTACATGGTGATGTAATATTATTAAGTTGATAATGCATATTGCTGTGTTTTTATTATGTTGCTTCAGGTACAGTACAGTACAGGAGTGTCGCTAAAGGTTAATGCTTTATTGTGTTGGAAATATCCCCTACACCAAAGTTTTGCAGAAATGTAGGTGGAAGCACATGTTTGCAGTGAGTCTGATTAGGCTAATTTCATGATTGTGTCAAAAGTATGATGAATGATGGCAGTACCTGTTGCGCTCCGCTCATAAACAGCTCCCATTGTCAGGTTAAACACAGGAGCACAATCGTTCTCATCCTCCACCACGATTCTCAAATCAATATTGTTCTCAGCATAACTGCCATCCAGAAATTTGGCCACCCCTTGGAGCTGGAATACAGGAACATATTTAAACATTTCACAAATTACATAAGAGTCATAACAGCCATCTTCTACATTCAGTATAAATTCTTAAAGTCACAGCATATATATATATATATATATATATATATATATATATATATATATATATATATATATATATATATATATAATCTGATTAATGACAGACATTTATATTTCTCATCCATATCCTTTTCTCGTCACCCTTCATTTTCTCCTTGATTTGTTTTCTAAAACTGTATTCCAGGACATCAGTGCAATACAATGCAATACACCAAACACCCACTCAACTAAACACAAATTAAGTATTCCTGATAGAGATGATCAGCCAGGCTGTCCAAGAAATATCATGAAACCTTGCCTTTTCGGTTAACCATGTCAGAACTCCTCTGTTTGACTCAGGAGATTCTGTTTCTCTGATCGGTCTAAGTATTGAACTCTTATCAACAAGCACAAACTTTCTCTATCCATTCATATAAGCTTGCTAAACTATTTTTTTTAAAGTTTAAGTCATTTGTTGTCTAGTGATGGTCATGTTCATGCAAGCCTGGTGTTTGCAGTTAATATCCAAATAAACAAACTTTTACCTCAGGGCTTATGAAACAATCTGGTAAAAACTATTTAGAATTCCATCACTTGCTGATGAGTGCATTGTTTCCCAACCCAGTGTTTTGATATGTAAAAAAAAAAAAAAACTCCCACACAATGACATAGAAAAGGGAGGGGAAAGTCCGCCTTTATAGACAGCTGTAGAGGAGAGCACATTCCAGGGCCCAGTTTATGTCAGGGCCTCTCTCTGACCACAATAGAGGACAACGGTTTGCTTCATTTTGATGGGATCTTGGTGGACTAACATTAGAAAACTGTCCAACCCTATCAGATAAAGATTCCAGGACGACAGCCAGACACTATTTTCAAGAGGGTAAGAAAAATACCTTTGTTGTAAAGCCCAGGAAGCACAGGACTTCCTACTGGTCAAAATGCAGTTTCTTTCCTTCGCTCACCAACAGACTGATTCATAAGGTTTTGGACTGTGACCAACATAAAAAATTCCATAGGACCCCTGGACGCAGAAGCAGTAGGTAAAACAAAGAGAGAGATCACAGAGTTCCATCCAAATCCATTCATAACTATGCTCTCAAACATTAAACTGATGCAAACTACTACACTACACTACTACACTAACTACTAATACAAGTATTCTCAGTGACAGCAATGTGTAGTGCAACATCTTACACAAACTCAGCTTTTCAAGGACTAATGAATGCATGCATGAAAGTTCAGTCTTCTTCCATCAGGTTTGGACTCGGTGTGTTTGTAACACTGCAAAATGTATTGAATAACAGCTACACTGTCTCGTCAAGGAAAGGACTGCAACAGATCACCAACATTCTGAGCCTCTGGCCCATGAGGGAAGAGGCAATAACAGATACCAAATCCTGAGTCTCCAGCTTTAAGTCAGCAACAGATATGACCACGTTCTAAGCACCCAGCCTGCGAGGAGAGAGATATTAAAGTCTTCATCCAGCGAGACAACAACAGAGGCAGCACGTCCTGAGTCTCCATCCTAAAGAAACGATGCGGATGGACCAAATTCTGGGTCTCTAGCCCAGAGATGCAGAAGATACACAGACATCCGGCGAGCAATCCTTTATTACAAGGTACCTTTGCATGCATGTTCCAGGCAACGACCTTCTGCACCTACTCCAGAGCCACATCTGTGTGTTCCAGATTTTAGTACCCTTTGGTGCTCCAGGAGATCAGCATCCTCCATCACTTCGTGTTCAAGGCTGTTGAAATGGATTCTGGCTCCTTTGCCCACTGCATTGCTACTAGCACAACCAGTGGATGAAGTCACCGCCACCGGACGGCTCACTATCACTTACCCAAACCTCTTCCAGAGACCTTGCAATTTTTGTATATTATCAGTAGGCCATATGGTTTTCTAATTTACATTAGATATTAAAGCTGATTTTAGTTTTTAGGTCTCTAGGTTGGCGAAAGCAAAATTCACCACACAGTGTATCTTGAGTAAAGAAATGCTGTACTTATTCAAACCTCAGTTCTTTATTTACGCTTGTGTTGTGAAGAAGTAGATGTCTGTCTTCAAATTGCACGTTCAAATTGCAAATTCACGGGAAGAAGGAGGTAGGAACCGGCGGACAATCAAATCAAAACTTTAATAACCAAATAAACACAAAACAGCACGACAGGCCCTCACGGACGAATGTCGCGCACAAATAAAAACCAAACACAAAACAAAGCCCAGGCCTGGTCCTCTCTCGTCCTTCACTGTCATCGCTCCTCTTTTGTATCCGTCCAATCTCCTCCATGGGACTCGAGACCGGTGAGTGGAGCAGGTGTTTCCAATCACTCCACCGGCCTCGCTCCGTTCCCACAGATCTCGGCACCGCCCCACTCGTCACACAGACATAACGATGACCAATAGGACTGATATCAAATAATAATAACAAAATATAACAGAGATAAGAAAGTTTTTGATAATTTTCTATGGCACACTATTGGGAAACACTGGACTAATGGATCCTCTGCAGTGAATGGGTACCATCAGAATGAGAGTCCAAACAGCTGATAAAAACATCACAATAATCCACACCATTCCAGTCGATCAGTTAACATCTTGAGAAGACAAAAGCTCTGTGTTTGTAAGAAAATTATTACACGGCTCTGTGGAATACTTGATTCTGATTGGTCAGTCGCAACTTTCTGAGGTATGTTATTCCTCGATAACAACCGGTGCAGAGCCAGAGCCAGTGGTAGTTTTGTAGGCAAACATCAATGCCTTGTATTTTATGCGAGCAGCTATTGGTAGCCAGTGCAAATTGATAAACAGAGGTGTGACGTGTATTCTTTTTGGCTCATTAAAAATTAATCTTGCTGCCGCGTTCTGGATTAATTGTAAAGGTTTGATAGAACTGGCTGGAAGACCTGCCAAGAGAGTATTGTAATAGTCAAGCCTGGACAGAACAAGAGCTTGAACAAGGAGTTGTGCAGCATGTTCCCAAAGAAAGGGCCTGATCTTCTTGATGTTGAATAAAGCAAATCTGCAGGACCGGACAGTTTTAGCAATGTGGTCTGAAAAAGTTAGCTGATCATCAATCATAACTCCAAGGCTTCTAGCTGTTTTTGAAGGAGTTATGGTTGATGTGTCTAACTTGATGGTGAAATTGTGATGAAACGATGGGTTTACTGGAACCACAAGCCGTTCTGTCTTAGCAAGGTTAAGTTGAAGGTGATGATCCATCAACCAGGAAGAAATGTCTGTTAGACAAGCTGAGATGCGAATAGCTACCGTCGGATCATCAGGATGGAATGAGAGGTAGAGTTGAGAGTCAGCAGCATATCAGTGGTATGAAAAGCCATGTTTCTGAATGACAGAACCTAATGATGCCATGTAGACAGAGAAGAGAAGTGGTCCAAGAACTGAGCCCTGATGCACCCCAGTAGTTAGACGTTGCGACTTGGACACCTCACAATAATCCACACCATTCCAGTCGATCAGTTAACATCTTGAGAAGACAAAAGCTCTGTGTTTGTAGGAAAATTTTTATGAAGCTCGGTGGAATACTTGATTCTGATTGGTCAGTCGCAACTTTCCGAGGTATGTTATTCCTCGATAACAACCGGTAAAAGCTGATAACACAGGCTCATCCGGGTAACAGCAGTCGGCGCTGTACTCTTGCTAGGAACAGCTTTTCTTGGTGGAAGCTTTGCTTTTTTAATTATGAAAAAGTGTGTGAAATATTTTTTATTGAATTATTCACAGCTTAAACGAACAACTATATTAAATTTCAGGACCTGAAGATGCAAGCCCTGGAAATACAAGGCATTAAAATGCAAGTACTGTTAATGCAATTAATTTTTTTTTTTCAGACAGTGCTATTCAGCATGCCTTTTTGTTTCAAAGACATACGTCATTATTTTACTTCCATAGGAGGTCAGTCCATCAGGAGGAAACATTTAATTTAAAAGTCTGTAAAAGTGACTTTGTGCTTCTTTGGGATGGCACAATCAAGCAACGTTCACTTGCAGAACGCAAGCTTCTAGAGGCACATAAGTCTGAAGAAACAAATTTAGGTAAATGGGTGCAGAGCCAGTGGTAGTTTTGTAGGCAAACATCAATGCCTTGTATTTTATGCGAGCAGCTATTGGAAGCCAGTGCAAATTGATAAACAGAGGTGTGACGTGTATTCTTTTCGGCTCATTAAAAATTAATCTTTAATCTTAATTAATCTTGCTGCCGCGTTCTGGATTAATTGTAAAGGTTTGATAGAACTGGCTGGAAGACCTGCCAAGAGAGCATTGCAATAGTCAAGCCTGGACAGAAAAGAGCTTGAACAAGGAGTTGTGCAGCATGTTCCCAAAGAAAGGGCCTGATCTTCTTGATGTTGAATAAAGCAAATCTGCAGGATCGGACAGTTTTAGCAATGTGGTCTGAAAAAGTTAGCTGATCATCAATCATAACTCCAAGGCTTCGAGCTATTTTTGAAGGAGTTATGGTTGATTTGCCTAACTTGATGGGAAATTGTGATGAAACGATGGGTTTGCTGGAACCACAGCAGTTCTGTCTTGGCAAGGTTAAGTTGAAGGTGTTGATCCATCAACCAGGAAGAAATGTCTGTTAGACAAGCTGAGATGCGAATAGCTACCGTCGGATCATCAGGATGGAATGAGAGGTAGAGTTGAGTGTCATCAGCATAGCAGTGTATGAAAAGCCATGTTTCTGAATGACAGAACCTAATGATGCCATGTAGACAGAGAAGAGAAGTGGTCCAAGAACTGAGCCCTGATGCACCCCAGTAGTTAGATGTTGTGACTTGGACACCTCACAATAATCCACACCATTCCAGTCGATCAGTTAAATTATTTTTTAAATTATTACACGGCTCTGTGGAATACTTGATTCTGATTGGTCAGTCGCAACTTTCCGAGGTATGTTACTCCTCGATAACAACCGGTAAAAGCTGATAACACAGGCTCATCCGGGTAACAGCAGTCGGCATGTACTCTTGCTAGGAACAGCTTTTCTTGGTGGAAGCTTTGCATTTATTTAGCTAATAAAATATAAAAACTCGATTCAAAATGGTGTTAAATTATTTAATTATGTCATCCTGGCATTGCAGACTCACTCTCATTTCATACAAACGCAGCTGCTGCCATTTTGCTACTATTTTTTTTGTACCCTTTAATGGATTATAAAATAACTAATAAACTGTTAAGATTGTAAAATATTTTCATTTAAAATCTTTTATTTCCTTATTTATGTGGTGAAAAGTTGTGTAATAGATGGTTTGACTGCACCGTTTCCCTTAAATGTCCATCTAGTTTGAATTTGCCGCTTTCTCGCAACTGCTGTGTTCTTGAAACTTTGTGTTCAAATATTTCAACTCAGATCAATATTTAGTGTCTAATTATTTACTTATGTGGCAAATAGCTTCACATCGGGGTCCTGATCACCCTGTAGGGGTTTATTCTGAGAGAAGAACCGGATGGATGCACATTATCCCTTACATAACACTTCCTCTAGTGAAAAGGTCAATCTTAATTAAGACCAATCACCGTTAACAAGTAAAAACAGTCTAAAACAGTCCTAAACAAATATGTGGGTGGATTTTTAACTGATGGACTGGAGTTGAGTGGATTACTTGTGGATTACTGTGATCTTTTTGTCAGCTGTTTGGATTCTCATTCTGACGGCACCCATTCACTGCCACTGATAAGCAAGTGATGCCATGCTACATTCCTCCAAATCTGATGAAGAAACAAACTCATCTACATTCAGGATGGCCCAATTTTTTTTTTTTTTTTGTTGGGTGAACTATTCCTTTAAAACGTGCCATGTTTCTAAATCCACTGAGATTTCTGAATGTGCATTGAGCTGGTTTTAAAATTGATTCAAAATTTTTAATAATGAATCATGATTTCTCTGTGAAACAAATACATACTCACCAACTCAATGACATTGCAACTATTTGTCTCTATTATCTGGCTTCAGAAGTGGACATTCAATTGAGACTCCAAATCTTCAGTACTTATCCTGCTTGATCTGTCCACTGTTTTTGACATGATTAACCACCAGATCCTCATCAACATTATTGGCAAAGGGCATCTCAGGAACCGCACTCCAGTGGTTTGAGTCTTACCTATCAGATAGGTCCTTCAAAGTACCTTGGAGAGGTGAGGTGTCCAAGTCACAACATCTAACTACTGGGGTGCATCAGGGCTCAGTTCTTGGACCACTTCTCTTCTCTGTCTACATGGCATCATTAGGTTCTGTCATTCAGAAACATGGCTTTTCATACCACTGATATGCTGATGACTCTCAACTCTACCTCTCATTCCATCCTGATGATCCGACGGTAGCTATTAGCATCTCAGCTTGTCTAACTGACATTTCTTCCTGGATGATGGACCATCACCTTCAACTCAACCTTGCCAAGACAGAACTGCTTGTGGTTCCAGTAAACCCATCGTTTCATCACAATTTCACCATGCAGTTAGGACCATCAACCATAACTCCTTCAAAAACAGCTAGAAACCTTGGAGTTATGATTGATGATCAGCTGACTTTCTCAGACCACATTGCTAAAACTGTCCGATCCTGCAGATTTGCTTTATTCAACATCAAGAAGATCAGGCCTTTCTTTGGGAACATGCTGCACAACTCCTTGTTCAAGCTCTTGTTCTGTCCAGGCTTTACTATTACAATGCTCTCTTGGCAGGTCTTCCAGCCAATTCTATCAAACCTTTACAATTAATCTCGAATGCGGCAACAAGATTTAAATAAATAAATAATTTTTAATGAGCCAAAAAGAATACACGTCACACCTCTGTTTATCAATTTGCAGTGGCTTCCAATAGCTGCTCGCATAAAATACAAGGCATTGATGTTTGCCTACAAAACTACCACTGGCTCTGCACCCATTTACCTAAATTTGTTTCTTCGGACTTATGTGCCTCTAGAAGCTTGCGTTCTGCAAGTGAACGTCGCTTGATTGTTCATCCCAAAGAAGCACAAAGTCACTTTTATGGACTTTTAAATTAAATGTTCCCTTCTGGTGGAATGAACTCCCCAACTCAATCCGAGTCCTTAGCCATCTTCAAGAATCGGCTTAAAACATAAAACATTCTATTCTAATTCTATTCTTTAAAAATTACAAAATAAATCTTAATAGCTTTCTAATCTTTTTGTATTCGATTTGTTTTCTTTTAATTTATTATACAATTAACAATAGCAAAAAAAAAAGACCTCTAACACTAGCTTGTGCTATTCTTTTTCTATTATATCTGTTTTCTTTTTATTTATTATCTTATTTAAAAGTCCTTGCTCCATGTACTGTGTTAACCTGAGACTTGTTAGAGCACTTATATATCATTATAGCTCTTTTTGTTGATTGCTTCCATTGTCCTCATTTGTAAGTCGCTTTGGATAAAAAGCTGATTTTTAATATGAGCTGCACCTCATTTAGTAATCGAGTCATTCAGACAGAATGTATGACATTCATCATGTCATGACAATCCCAAATCCAGCTCTCCTGTGAAAAGTTGCTGCTAGATGCTATCTCAAGTTCTCACTGACTCATCAATATCCTTCCATAGATTAGTCAGGCTAGGACAGACACCCATGCAATAAATGTTTATAATCGTGTGTAAAAGATGAAAGATCTGCTCACATAATAAACGGGAGTTTTCTCTCTGTCTAACACTCCATGGATCCTGACCACGCCAGTCTCACTATTAACAGTGAACAAGTTAATGGGAGGCTTATCAGCACCAATTCCAGTCAGTGAATATTGTATACTTGTCCTGGTCTCCTCATCTGAACGGATCTGCAAACAAATCCATTTAATACAGTTAAAAAATTAGAATAATGTAAAACAATATATTTTTTAACAATGCAACGTTACATAACTAAAGTTTATTCATACTACTAAATGATAATTCATTGCAGAACATTGGAAAACATGCTTAAAAAGTTTAAATCTGGCAAGATTTTCCAAAATACCACCTTAATTTCCAGCTCAAAAGTTCATAAAAACATCACTCACTTATGTTTGATAAGGTTCTGTTGCATGTTAAATATGATTATTCATAATAATAATAATAATAATAATAATAAGTGCCCCCCCCCCAGCCAAAAAAAATAATAATAAACACTCAAGAGAAAACCAAAAACGAAGATCTTACTTTGGCTATGAATTCCCTGTTCGTGTAATCAACATTTTCCTTCAGTTTGTGGGGTGGGATAATCCACTCTCTCTTCTGTCTGATTTTCTTCTGTTGTCCTTCTGACGCTGAAGTCTTCAGTATCTACAAAAACACAAAAACGTGTCCATTCCAACTAAATAATGTGATAAATTAAACTGGAGAGGAGTAAAACAGGTAATATAACATACATACTATATGACAGATTTACAGCTTGATTGCTCTATGCAAACAAAAAATAATAATGTTCTGCTCACAAGACAATAATTAACATGACTTTCCCCCCATAAATCCAGTTTCCCGTTTCATCTTAACCATGCTCTCGAATTATTCTGTTCTCTGCTTGTAAACAAGTATATTTATAAATAAATTTTTTGCTGGCTACATTGTGTGCGATGGTGAAAATAAAGCCATTACTGCGGGGAAGTTGATTTCAAAGTACTACAGATAACAAAAAAAGAATAATTATTATATAGTTTGTGTTAGTTTTAATCAAAATAATGCCCTGAAGAATCAGCCTTCCCTTGAGGCCGAAGACCTTTTGTTTTGACTTCCTCTGTAATTCCCACCCTGAGTCAGATTATGCTCTTCCTCTGGCAATCTGGCAATGCAATGATTTAACAAATAACATCTATCCATATGAAAACAGAGTCAGTATTAAGAGACATCTAGCCTGTATATAGACTTCTTTAATTAATATCTTCCCAGGGTTCAGTAAACTCATAAACCCCTTGCTGACTATCACACATCAGTGAGAGAATGAGCTCCTGAGAGAGCAAACCCACCCACACTCGATCCTAGCTGTGAACACGAACAGAAAACAGCACCTTACACACGTCAAGCAGACTGAATTATTGTGCTTTTTACACGCATTGTTAAAGAAGCGTTCAGAGAGGGTTTAGAAAGAAAGAAAAACAATAATATTGAAGAAACGAAACTTTGAGGATGCATAAAAAAGATTGAATATTATTATATACAAGTCATTATGAACACTGGAAACTTTTGAGTGTGTTTGCTCACCGCCAGAACCAGCGCCCCGAACAGTAGACTGCCGCAGACCTTCGCCATTCCTCCGTTACTCGCGGAACTCTGACCCGGACTGAAGAGCGGTCAGCGGCGGGCGGAGCTTCGGGAGAGCGCGGAGGGACACACCCTCAGCACTGATAACAACACCATCAACATAACGACTCAAAATAATAGTCTACCACAAATATAAAACATATAAAACATGCATTGCATTACATTAGACTTACTGCATTACATTACAGCTCACCATGAACGTTCTCAGATCTATCACTGGCTCTCAAAGTTTTTAACGTTTATTCAGAGTTATGGCTTTCGGCTACTCATGTTCTCTAAATGTTACTTGGCAAAAAAGCATCGTTTATATTAAACCTTTTAGTTGGATGTTCAGCTGTCGTTTTTAAAATGTTTCAGAAAACATTCTAAAGTAACATTCCCAAAAATGTCGGCAAAATTATAAAATAGAATGTTCACATGTAACGTTCTAAAAAATGTAACATTAAAAGAATGGACGTTTGGAACGTTCATCCAGAAACAACGTGTTCATGGTTTTCATGGGAGAGATAACAAAACATGCTTCTTTTTTAAGTTCATCTGGGTATGCAGTGATTTTAAATAATTAAACTCAAGATTTAGCAAATTGGACAGGTCTTTTTATTTATTTATTTTACAGTTCGTGGTTTCAGTTAGGCCTGTGTTCATTGCTCTTTGTTGAAATTCGTATGCCCTTGGTAACTAAATGACTAACTTTAGACATTACAAAAGATGAACTTTTGGCACTAGTGTGAAATGCGGGATTATTGGATAATCTTTTAATTCCCCCTTTTCTGCTTAGGAAATCATTTGTATAAATTACTTCTCTACAGGTTAATCTCAGTGTTCAAACTTTTTAATGCTCAAAATCTGATTATTTCCAAGGACCTCCTGCCTAAAACACTATTCATGTCTATTTAAAAATAGTAAAGAATATAGAATAGCTGACTTTTGTTTGTCTTTGTACAAGTCAAAACAAATGAGGTCTTTTCTTTTAAATAGTTAGCAGTATCTTCTAGCTCTATGTAACATGCACAAGATTGAAATGAACATTTTCCCGTGCAGTGATTATATTGTATGCGAATAACCATTATACCAAATCAAGTCAGAGTAATTTCTCAGGTATTATAAACATTGCAAAAGTGTTAAATGCAAACTCCTGTATTGTAACAGTGACTATAAGGACACTAAATTGTTGAGATGAGAGCTACAAATGAACACGGAATCAAGTATAAAATATAAAGGATGTTCAATTTCACGTTTACACTCAATAGTGTACACTAAATACACTTATAAGGTATTTCATAACAGTTTAACTTTTCCACTCACCCATCCAATCCTCACCTTAAACCGTTTCACAACTCAAAAGAAATGCAAGAAACAATTTCATTGTTTCTTCTACATCTTCCCAAACAAAAGTAAGTCAAGATAAGACACCCATTAATTGCTCTTAAAATATTTTTTGGCCAGAATTACTGGAAATGAAGCCAAGGATTTTGCAACTATGTGGGAGTAAAGGAGTCACTGGCACAATGTGGATATTAAAGACAGAGCTGGTCTATGAGGGACCGAGTTCAAGTTCAACATTTTTTTATAGAATGAAGAGAATTCTAATTTTTAGTCACTATAAATAATAGTCCATGAAAGCTATGCGAGTTATGCAAATAAATGTAGAGAGAGCCTCTGTGTCACAAACAATGCTTTCTTTCATGAAGGGGAGGGAGACCAAATTCTGAATATAAAAATACAGTAGAGGTCAATAGCTGTTAACTGTTTGGATGACAACACTTTTCAAAGTATCTTCTTTTGTGTTTAACAAAAAAGAAGAAAGAAACTCATGCATGCTTGGAACAACATGAGTAGATGAGGACAGAATGTTTGGGTGAACATTCCATTGTAGAATATTAATGAAACATTATATACACCCCATTAACCTCTGTCTAAACCCCCCGCCCCCCTGCTTTTTAGGAAACTTGGTATGAAATGGAAATTGTAAAAATAAGAATGGTCCATTATTTGGATTCCATGGTGACTTTAAAAGAAAATTGAAAGATGATACCAGACTATGTTCTTGTACTCTCATAAAAATTCACCGTGTGTTTCTTCTCTCTTTAAACAACAGGTTAATAATTGACTTCAATCAGCTAGCGAAGATAAGAGCTCCAGCGGTTACACAGAGACTTTCAATAGCAGCTCTGTTTCTCATCTGGACATTGAGATGGACTTTATTTTTATACTGTCACAGAGTTTCATTTGTTCACAGAGATGATCAGAGTCAATGCTAAACTGTCACAGAGCGAACTCCAGACTGATAAATCACAGTCAGTGTTGGGATTCCCGAATCCAGCAGGGTGGGTGAGACGACAGGCAGATTGCACGGTGTATGACAGTGATAAGACGGCGGTGGGTTAGTCATGAACACCCTGTGTTCTGTGGAAAGGTGGGAACTTGGTTTATAGATATTTTGACCTTTTGAGCTCCTTAGTTTCTATGCTTGACTGCGACTGTGATGAGTCAATGCATGAGGAGCTGCTACACCCAGTTCACTCCTACCAATGTTTATCAAACACATAAAACTCTGGCAGCTTTATAGAGCCTGGTCATGTGCTTTTCTATTGGTTTAAGAAGAATATGCATATAGATATGCATACACAGTTTTTTTTTTCTTTTATATATTTGTCTCAATGATGATGCCACATTACTGATTCATCCCTTCCTCTTTGCTCCCTCTGCTGGTGACTTTTGCGAATGTTAATGAGATGAGTAACATTTCCTTCCCCTTATTTTGCTAGTTTATCTGTCAGAGAGGAACAAAAAAAGGAGAAAAATGTATTCTTGGAAGAAAAAAGGATAATGTAAAAGAATTGCATTTAAATAACAATTCGTCTAGTCTTACTGCACAAGAAATAAAAAGAAGAAAGAAAAAAAAACCTTACAGACTGTATGTTACAAATTTATAATATCATCAGTTTGAACTATGTTACATAGTTACATAGGGTAATTGAATTAGAATGTACATTTTGCACCATGTTGCACACATTGTATTGCATTTTACACATGACCGCACTGTTCCGCGCATTGGATTTTAACTTGATTTTAACCAGGCTGCGCAAATGCATTTGGAAATCCCCCTCTGTGACCCTCAGGAACAAACCATTATTATTAAACAGAGGGGTGTGGGTGCTATTCTTGCGTGTATATTTAATTTTAATCGGAACTTCATGATTTAAATAGCAAGTGCTGGACATTGTAAACGTTGAGTTATGTTTCAAGCGTCTTGATTCTTGATTCACTCTTGTCGGTTTTTCTGTTTCGAGTGCGATGAGAGACGCGACGCCCCCCGCTGTATCACGAGAGATGGATCGGTCTGGTTTGGCGGCTCGGCGCGTGTGTTCTCGCTCAGTGTGTATTTGTGTGTTGATTGCTGCTGATCTCTCTTCTGACGATAAACGAACATGTCTGTGGCTTTCGCGCCGCTTCGGCAGCGTGCTAAAGGCGATATAACGCCTGCCGGGATACAAAAGGTAATTTAATTGAATCATTTTTCAAGCTGAATGAAGCCAGGGGTGATTTCTTTTGCAGTAACGTTAGTGGGAACGGCTAGTTAGCTGTAACGTCTCTCCCGCCAACACTCTCACAAAACCACAACACAAAACATTTTAGAGAGATGTTTGTTGTAGTATTCAACAGCTCCTACAGAATAAAACACGAGCAGGTCGCGCTTCTGATCTCTAGTCGTTGTGTAGTGTTTTAAACGGCTGAAATCGCCTCAGTTCGCTGTGTCTTTGTTAGCCGCTAACGCTAACGTTACATGCTCGGCTCTATGATGAATCACAATAGAGGATTGTGTGAAACCATCGTAGTGTTACACGGTCAAACAGAAAGAACCGTGCCTGTGATTTCTAATTAACGTTTCTAGTATAGTTACCGTTCACATGATTTATTATTAATCGTATGTTTTGTTACAAGCGCGTCTGTTAATTGCCGATTTCTCGTTACATCGATTACGCGGGTCTGATTTGGTCAGCCCACTTTTATTCTCTGTGTTATCATTATTCCTGTCAGATTTGATTAGTCAAACGTTAGTATTTTTTTTGTAAATATGGTTATCTGTTTTTAATTCCTAATTTATGATTTGATCAGTCGAAGTTTGTGGTTCGTGTCTGATTTGGTCAGTGAAGCTTTATTTCTTCGGTTTTCTATTACTCATGTCTGTTGATTAGCATTCATCGCTGCTTGAATTAATGTTTAGGTTTTATTTTAATGAGCTGCTGATTAGTGATTATGCCAAGACATGGAAGTATTTTAAGGTAACAGGTTAATTTATATGTCATCCAGCCTCATGTAGCACTGATTTGTCTGCACTTGATGACCAAAAGCTATTACTTGATTTGTTTTCGTGAATTTATGTGTGCTTGTTTCAGTGATGATTGATGTAATGACAGCATACGATTAGGCTTTTACTCATTTTTCCTGTATTATTTTGTTCTTTTTCTATTTTGATGTTTAGTTAACATTTTGTCGTTTCATTTGCAGTTGCTGGATGAAAACAATCAGTTGATTCAGTGCATCATGGACTTCCAGAGTAAAGGGAAGACAGCTGAATGTTCACAGTAAGATCTCTGGCATAAAAGTCTGTGTGTTTCTTTTATTTATAGATTTAAAAAAAACCTTTGTTCGTCACTTAAAAAAAAAAGTTACACAGAGGTACTCGAAGGACAAACATGTCTGTTAAAAATATGAAATGCATATTATGTATCAATATTATTTTTTTTTACATTCACTGAAAGATTTCTTCACCAGCATCAGTCCTGATCATAAGCACAAATACATTCATTTTCAGGATTTGAAGCCTTTAAATGCCTGTTTCTTTACATAATCCCACTGAAGTCCCGACCAGTCATTTTTTGTGCAGTGTCATATTAAATAGATAAAAAATAACCATTCCATATTCTTATATTTAAATTATATTTTTCTCAGCAAAATCAGAAAACAGAAAAGGGTGAATATTTGCTCTACAGGTCAAACCTGAGAAAATAGTGACACCAGGTGGATAATAGCAAATTAAACATTTTAACGCCTTGCTAACGGAGTAAAAGCCTGTTCACAATTAATGCATGAATTATGCTAAAAATGGCATTTTGATTAAATATTGTGGTTTCATGTATTTTTTCCCTTTAAGGTGCTGAGTGTAACTGTTTTACCCAGTACAAAACAATGAAAATGAGGGTGAAATAAAATTGTGTTATGATGTATTTATGTGCACATTATCCTGAACCTGTATTAGGTTCTTTCTTCTGCCAAACACAAAGATGCTTTGAAGAATGTGGGTGAGCAAACAGTTGTTGGTCTCCATTTACTTTCATATAATTGAAACAAAAAAAAAACAAAACTATTGACATTTGTGGCTGCCAGCGTCCTTCAAAATATCTTACAAATATCTTTAGTGTTCAGCAGAAGAAAGAGACTCTATATGTACATGACATAACATGATGGAGCGTAAATTACAACAAAACATACACCTTTAAGACACACACGTCGCTTTCTCAAATGATGTAGGATGCTGCGTTACTCTTTACTTCACTCAGTGATCAAAGCTGTTTTCTCGTTGCTCTCTGTCAGCTACCAGCAGATGCTACACAGAAATCTGGTGTATCTGGCCACAATAGCAGACTCCAATCAGAACATGCAGTCTCTGCTTCCCGCCGTGAGTATTTATTCCCAGTCTCCCGTCTGATTATCAGAATGCGATCTATTTGATGATGCTTTTATCACGGTATTATCATGGTATTGAAACTTAGATTCAGAAAAGTGGTCATAATACAGTATTTTGCAGGTTTATTTTTTTCTTATAACAATAATAACTGAGCATTTAAATTGTTTGATTGTTTAGTTTATTTCAGTCAGAATAAGGTAAAATACAATTTACAAGCAAACAAATTGTGGAAAAAAAGAAAGGAAATTTAGACTGAAAAGGTGTCTGCTGAAGCTTACTCTTATTGCGCCACCCTTTTTACACCTTAGTTGTTTTAAACACAACACACAGACCCAAAGTCATCTTACATACAATAACTAAAAGAAAGGAAACAAGTAAAACAAGTTCTGGACACAATCTGTGACTATATTATTTATTATTTTAAACATTATTTGAGCATTTTTAAATTTCACTAAGTCATTAAATTTTAATAGGTTGGAGTTTCTAAATAAATGGTTTGTTGGATGATAATAATTAGTTTTATTTATAATCCGTATTGCACATTTTTGCAGAATAACAATTTGTTTTACTATGGTTTTATTTGTATTTCCCCAGATCTCCTAGAAGTAAGTCATGTATGGCACTATTAGAGACTGGTACAGTATATTTAGGGCCTTTGAATCAAGGATGTATCTTATTTTAGACATGATAGCCAGAGTTTTCGATATTTTTGATTATTTCCAACTGATCTTGTGGTCAATAATGACCCCTAATAATTTAATTCAATTTAGCATTTCCAGTTCAAACTTATCAATTCTGATCTTAACATTTGTATTTATGTTTATTGCCTAATAAAATAGTTTACAGTTTATTAACATCAAACCTTTTTTTAATGTTTTCATTTCTGCTTCCACCGTGTCCAGAAGCTTTCCCAAATTTTGATTGGAACAAAATAAAATTGTATTGTCTGCAAATAAGACACAGTTTAATCAAGTCAACATGTTACAAATATTGTTATATATAATAAGAATAGCTTAGGGCCAAGCACTGATCCTTGTGGCACCCCACAAGAATTATTAGATCTTCCATTGGTGAATTGAACAAACTGAAATCCATTCCTTAGATAGTCAGTAATCTATCTTTGGGCAATGCCCAGATACCATACTTTTTAAGGTTTTTTTTTTTTTTACAGAGTTTTATGATCAGTAGTATCAAATGCTTTTTTCAAGTCTATGAAAAAGTCTAAATACAAAAATGCAATACAGAAAAAATATATAAAGTTAAACGTTTTACACGGAATAAAGTGCAAAAGAGACCAATAGGTATCACTTACAATAAGACCTCATTAGTTAACCATTGACATTCACAATGCTACAAAAGTTATTAATCTTTGTTAAAAATAGAAGTTTTGTTCATATTAGCTCATTAATTAGCACTGTGGCAATGTTCGATTTTAACAGCATTTTATTAAATATTGGAATACCTAATATTAATGAAAGCTCAAAAGAATAAAAAAAAAAGTTTGAAAATGAATAGCCTTTTGTCTAAATACTTAATTATTGGCTTTGATGAACATAATAGCAAATACACAATTTTATTTTAATAATATTTATATCTGTATTATAAAGTAGTGCGGCTGCTTTATTTATGGGGTTTCCAGGCTGCATTTTCTGCAGTTTAGCGCCATCTGCTGTCAGAGAGTGAATGTGTTTCATTCAGCGTGTCTCACGTGTTCCTCATGTGCTTCTCATGCGTGCTTGTTAACATCAGAGCACACACGTGTCTTTCAAGCTACATACAGCAGTGTTTTGCATTCTGACCAGTTGATGGGAAAAGTATTCATAAAATGAATTCTGAATAGTTTGTAATGTATAATTATTCACGGTATTTAGTAGAGCCAACGATAACAATGTAAAGCATATTCATTACCATGATATATTGCATTAACGGATACTGGTACGTCTACCTAAGATATAATAAAATAAGAAACCAGAGTAAATTTCTATTAAATGTGCATAATTCATTTGATCTTGCTTGGGTTTGAATTTAATTTAAGATTAGATAGCCCTTTAAAAACGGTAGCAGGTATGTTGGTGTAGGTTGACACAAAGGCTATTAAATAATCTATAATTATGAAATTGAATTAGTGAAAACATGTCAGACTGCTATTTTGGCTAACAGGAATTATTAAATAAAAGTGATAAAGCAATGAAATGATTAAGTGTGTCTGTGTTTCTCTCTAGCCTCCGTCTCAGAGCATGGCCATGAATCAGAGCGGAGCGAGTCCACAGCTGCCCCACGGTCACAGTATGGCATCAGACGGGCCGCCCGCAGCACACATGCAGAGCCAGATGAACGGACAGATGCCAGGTACATTCAGAGCAGTGCACTCACCGTCAAACCCCAGCAACTGAGGAGAACTCGGGACACTTCTCCAAACTGCTTGGGGGAAACTACCTGCAAACTACTGTACTGTGCAAAACAATTAGACACTTGTGAACAAATGATGAGAATAGGCCTGTTGCAATAATCAATATATCGACTTATCGCACAATATATGTACATGACCTCGAAAAGAGTTTGGTGATGCAATATATTGCCCATTATATTTACATATAAATGACTGTCACTGTGTTTTTTTGTACTTGTATCTTTTGCAGCTTCTCTAACATAACGAGGTGCTTGTTCAAATATAAAAAATGCTTCTACCAAAAAATAAGTTTCCTTTGTTTAGGGATCTGTGCCTTTGTGCGTATGCACACGTCTGACTGCTAAGTAAAGACGGTGTTTTCCAGTAATAGTGTGCACCTTTAATTTACAGAGAAATGAAGGTCAGGAAAAAACCTCCATTCAAGTTCTTTGTGCTATTTTTGTACTTGTTTCTATGCCCTTTTTTGTTATAGAATGTTTATTTACTGTTTACTCAAGTATTTAAGGTTTCTAATATTTTGATACTTAATGATGTTCTCAAGAATTAAAAAGTGTGTTGTCATTTGAAAGTGTCTAGGCCTTCTTGTATTATGATGTTATAGTAGGATTATATAATTCAGTGGCATAAGATGACAATCATATCGCTTATCGCAATTATTTCTGGGGCAATATATCGCACAATAAAAACTTATCATCGTGACAAATGTGAAGGTTTTCAAGAATAATACCATGAGTAGTCTTTATTCTTCACTTTATGGAAGGCTAACAAATTTTAATCAACATTTGGCTTTAAAACAAAGGTAGACTTGCTCACAGTTTGCGGGTAGTTCGTTTCAAGCCTCTTGGAGGAAGTGTTCTTTGGTGTCTGAGACACATTTATTCACACATAGGGTTTAACACAAGATAGTTTGTGTTTCTGGTGTCGAATTACTGTATATAAGGCAGGAGAAGATGTTAAATCTATATACTCGATGCATATCTGAGAAAAAAAGCATTGCTGCTCGGCGCCACCTAGTGTGCAGGAGTGTGTTAGCAGAAGACAATCGGTGTGAAATCACAGTTCCTCTCGTTTCTTCACATCCAGTGTGAAATCGCATTAAGGCTGTCTGAACCGCTTCTGACGGCTAATTTCTGTCCTTTTTTGCTCGTTTTGAAGCTATATTTAGTTGGTTAGAATTCTTAACCTACAAGTGTTTTGATATTATTCATTTTATAATTATTTTAAGAAGTATTTATGTACGTAACTGCAGAAAAATGCACACATAAATGTATATTAACTCTATTCCTAAATAAGAAAAAAACGTAGATCAGGAATTGTTTTGGAATGGGTTTGTGATTCATTTTTGTGCTGGTACACTAAAGTAAATGATATAAATAACTAATATACATCTTAATATATTTACATCTTCACATAGTTTGCTTCATGTGATTATTGGATGCTTATAGGATTGTTTTAGTTGTATTTTCACATTAACTGTGAAGGGGTTTGTGTTAAAGTGTCATGGATTCATCACTGGTCTCTCATCACAGACCTACAACACATTATGCTCTATTATATTTTAAATAGAGATATTAAAGGCATGGTTAGTTTTTTTTGTTCTTGTTTGAACTTTCTCTCTTTGATGGTTAAATTCTGCAATTAATGTCCAGATCACTTGCCGTACCAGACTATGTGGCTTCTTCTGTACGAATAACAGATCAATTGAGCATTGAGCGCACACCCGAAGCACTGTTATACATTAAATATTGTTACGGCCATGTTTTTACAGAGGTGAACTGACGGCAAGGAAACTCTTTCATGATGGGATTTGAATTCTCTGCTGTAAGATAACCTCATGCATAATACATCGCAGTGATTGGATCGTGAGAGTCCGTTCTTATGAATAATAATGAGAAGCGCAGTAATTGTATGATTTGTGTCAGGGACACCCCGTCTTAATCCCAACTTCAAGTTAAACTCGTTTCGTTAGTTGATATCTGCAAATCACAAAAATGAATTGTCATATATACATTCTTGTTTATATGTATGTACTGTTCCAGCAGTTTTATTTCCTCAAGGGAATGAAGTATTACGCTATGCGGTAAAGAGCCAAAGGCCTCTCGAAAATCGAGAAATGCCGCATAGAAACGGGAGACTTCATGTTTAAAATCATCGATGGCGGTCTTCAAACAGAATACGTGCTCATTCATTCACTGTCTCTCTATGTGTGCTTCTTGTTTTGTTGACAATGGTCCTGATTCCAGCAGCCAGGGTAAAATTCAGCGTAAAATACACTTCATAAATGCCTTGTATATAGTGGGGAGCAGTGATATATCTCTCCAGGTGGAGGGATCTTCTGGAATGTTGTTCTTTTTGGGGATCCTATATTTAATAGCCCACACACACACACACACACACACACACACAGCTGCAGGTGAAGAGAAGGCGTGAACCAGCTGCGTTATAAAGTGTTTTGTGACAACTACAGCCAGTTAGGAAGAACGAGCCCCAATGGACTTGTAGGGTGCTATGAATTCTGTTACATTTTTTTTCAAATTCCATTTTTCTGTTTTAATTTTTCCGTATTCCATTTTTTTTTTTCATTTAAATTTTTTTTGACTCCTTTTTCATGGTTGCATTAAATTGTATTAATAAGCATGTCTAATTAAGTTAAAATCCAGAAACTTATACAATTGCACTTCAATTTTGTAATAGTTTAACAAAAATTACGTTTCGCACCATATGTTTTCTTGTAGTCAAATTTTGTTTTAGCATGTTAAATCATTTGAATGCATACATCATTTATTCAAACCTATTATTAAAATAGCCTTATGAAATGTCTTAATTTCAATACAAGAACACCATTTAAAACAGACTGGAATAGTGCAAGGTTTCTAAAAAATAATGAATAGAGCATAATGATATAAATTCCATGATATTCAGTAAATTCTGTTTTTATGACTGGATTCCGTCCACGTTTTCCACATTATGGAAATCATAGGGCCCTAGACCTGGCATCAAAGTCACAGTCTTTAGCTCAAGTGTGGGAACATTTTGGCTTTAAGCTGAATAAGAGAAGAGAGCAAATTAATGTAAAATTAATGTTTTAGACACAGATGCCTTTTCCCGGCTGTGAAAATATAAACGTGTTTTATTTATGTAGGATATATTTGATCACATTCCAAAAATATTCTTACAAATAAAAGGTTCTTTTTTTCATTGAAATGGTGTACTTGCACTATTATGCTTTTATATATCTTCATACTGTCATTATATAATCGGCTGCATAAAATGGTCCTAAATTGACAGTAATATAAATATAAATGTTGGTGTGATATATCGTACAACAAAAAGTAGTTACCGTGAACGCCCTATTCATGACCCTTTAACCTCTAACCTCTAACCTTCTGCAGGTCCCACGCACATGTCGATGCAGGGCCCGGGGCCCAACCAGACCCCCAGCGGCTCCATGAACATGACACCCAGCAACCACGGCTCCATGGGGGCGTATAACCACACAGTGCCCTCCTCGCAGGGAATACAGTCACAGGGGCAGATGAACATGAGTCAGGGGCAGCCCATGGGCAACTACGGCCCTCGGCCCAACATGACCATGCAGCCCAATCAGGGTACTCCTCTCAAAACCATGTTTTAACAATAATATCAACCACACAATCACAAAACCGGTTTGCTTTGGGTGCATGTGTGTTGTAGGGGCTATGATGCACCAGCAGGCTCCTTCCCAACAGTACAGCATGCCCCCTTCTGGAGGCAGCGGGCAGCATTTCCAGGGGCAGCAGAACCCCATGGGCATGATGGGGCAAGGCAATCACGTGTTGGGACAGAGGCCCATGCCCCCCTACAGGCCACCACATCAAGGTATACTGAAATATCTGGATAAAATACTGAATCGCTGAGATTTTGGCTGTTTTAATGTCTTTTTGGTGTGTTTTCAGGCCCTCCTCAGCAGTATCCTGGTCAAGAGGAGTACTACACGGAGCAATACAGCCATGGAGCACAGGGGGCGCCAGAGGGTAAGATGACTTGAGCTGGGGGTATAGATTGACTTCATACACAAAAAAAGAGCGAAACTCTGCCAAAATCTGATTTCTTGATGATCTGATATTTTATAATATTGATGGTTATTTTATCATTTCAAAATATGAAGGGAAAAGTATAAATGAATGACTGATAAGCCCAAAAGTGCTCCTCCGCTGTCTTCTACAGGTTATAATGGTGATTTGATGTATTTATTTTTATTTTACATAAGCATTTGTTCACCACAATTTATTTTGGTCATCCCATTGAAAATGAAATCCAAATCATGGATCATTTAGTGCTGGAAACAGTTGTGTGAAATACTTGTAAGTAGAGCGGCAACTAACGATTATTTTTTCTGTCGACTAATCTAACGATTATTTTTATTACAATAAATAATTAACCACACTGAATCCACAAGCTACATGTAAACTATATTCTTTGTTCTCTTCTCCTGTCAAAATATTGGAGTTCATCTAGAATTATTACACTTTTTAGAACAAGCAGAAGATAAGCTGGTTTATCTGGTAATGGGCGGAGCTAATGCACAGCTTGGAATTTCATTGGCTGGCGCTGAATACACCGTTACCAAGTTTTAGTTCTAATCACTGAAGTACTATCATTAAATAGTGCTTAATGCCATAATGTAAGGGCGATTGTATTTCCAAAGTGTGCGTAGAGGGTTTGTTACAGCTTCTGGTTTTCTGCGTCAGTGCTGTCTGATCTGTTTCTGTGCTGAATTTGAAGAATTGAGAATTTGATTCTCACTGGGTCTTGTAGTGACTTTGCAGTAAGTAAAGCTGTCCTGAGCTCGGACCAGTCTGTAGTTTGTTTGCGTCGTGGTCCGAGCTGATAAATGGTCCGTGATGCACAACTCAGTGAAGTCAACATGTTACAGCGTTTTCGTTTCAGTGATTCAGAGAGGTTTTTTTTTATTTAATTTTGTATTCATTTTGACTGACACTAACTTTATACATGGTGCACTTTTAGATTTAAAACCTTCCAGGGATGTTTCATTCACTCAGAGCTGTGTTACGCACTGTTTTTTCAAAAAATCCATAATAGGGGCGCTTTAATACATTTTTTTCGATGTGATATCAGTTATCGTCCACATAACTGTGCATGATGCAAACACTCATAGCTGGAATTCCTGCAAACACACGGTTCATTTCACTTAGCAGGTAGCTCTGCTGATGTTTCATGAGTGGCTTGTTCCTCTTCCTGTAGGAAACGCACAGTATGGTCAGCAGCAAGAGGCGTATCAGCAGGCCCCCCCGCAGCAGCAGGGTTACCCCCCGCAGCAGCAGTACACGGGACAGCAGGGATACCCCGGACAGCAGCAGGCCTACGGTAGGAAATATACTGACAGTCACGTCTGAGACATCAGAAGTCAGTCATTGATGACTGCATTACCATCAAGTTCTGCTTCTGTCTCTCTCTCTGTGTGTGTGTGTGTGTGTGTGTGTGTGCAGGTTTGGCTATTCATGTGATATAAACTCTGTCCTCACTAGTTAGGTTTATAATGGTCCAGATGTTGTTTACTAATTCTAATGATGTACACATTTCTGACATTGCACAATTTGTGAACATAAGGTTTCTTAATCCGTTAACTGGGAAAGTAGATAGATGCGTCATGAATTGAGAATTGATTCAACACCCATTCTGTGATTTTCCGAATGCATCGTGATTCTTTCTCGAGTCGATTCTGAGCTTAGTTTTGAACAGCAGGTGGCGCTTCATGCTTTACAAACAGTCGCACTCTGCTTGTTTCCAAATCCTTACACAAGATCTCAGAATCAAACAGTTCGATTCTGCATTGATTTATGATCTCAGCCCTGATGAATTTAGTTAGTAATCTAGTAAACCCATTAGTAAACAATGCTCCTTTTATACCAACAGGTCCGTCTCAGGGCGCTCCGAGTCAGTACCCAAACTACCCCCAGAGTCAAGGGCAGCAGTATTCGGCCTACAGAGCGCCTCAGCCCGGACCCCCACAGGGACAGCCCCAGCGCCCCTATGCTTTTGACCAGGTGAGAAACACTCCCATCACTACAGAGCACTGCCAACAAATCCAGATCTGGGTGAATTAGGGATGGGTATCTTTTACATTTTATCGATACCGATACTGCTTATCAGTACCGATACTTATCGATACTATTTGGTGCTAGAAAATATGAAGTGAAAAGTTGTTGAAAATTGTAAAAAGTTATTTTACTAACTTAAGAGCAGCAAGTTATTTTTCTGTGTTTTATTTTATTAACAATAAAAGAATAGTTGTTTTACAACTGAATGAGTTTCTTTCTGCTGTTGTACATAAAAAGTTAATTTGAAAAATGATTGAAACTATTGAATATACTATTGAAGTCAGTGTGGACCAGCAACTGTTTGCTTAACCACATTCTTCAAAATATCTTATTTTGTGTTCCATCACGTTTGATACAACATGACTGAGTAAATAATGACAGACTTAACATTTTTGGTCGAACTGTCCCTTTAAGAGGAAACATCCGAGTTATGAAAATTTGTCTTCCCTTAGAATTAAAATGATTGTTCAAGGTCATTGGGAGATATTTGTTCTTGCTTCATTCACCAACTCCCTTTATTTTGATCATTTCCTCATAAAATAAGACTTTTTATCTTGCCATTTTGCATCCCAAGAAAGTATGTATTAATTGAATAATCTTTATATAATTTGCTCTGGAAAGTTTTGTCTGTTTGTTTTTGTTAAAATGAGCCTACGTTACAATTATTTACAAAGTTACATCATAAAGCGGAGAGTTCCGGTCCTTGATTCTGATTGGTTGACCCGTGTTTGAATTTGTTCTAAATTACTCTACAAACACACGTCTTTGTTTACTTCTGTGTGTTGCTCGGCAACCACTCTATTGGAACCACACCTGTTTCTGAGGAACTACATTGTTTGGTGGAAGAATACTGTTTTTATTAATAGCATTACACTTTATTTGCTCTGTTTTATTCTGTGAAACCTTGCTATATACATGGAATAACCATTTTATAAAAGCAACAAGCCCCATAAAGCCGTGGTTTACTGTTTTCATCAGCTTGTTTTGCAAACATTTGTTTCTCACTGTATTGGAATCATTAAATGAGACAATTAAATGTCACTTTTAATCTGTAATATTTCCATCTTTAAAAGAAACAGTAATGCAAACTAATGTTTTTGACTGTGACATGACTTTTTTACTCTTCAGTTAACACTGTCAGTTACTAAATCTATCGTACTAGCCGTGTTGTAGCACAGGCTTACACTGACTTAGCATCTTTCTTCACAGGCGCAGTATGGCAACTACCAGCAATAGATGACGAGCATTTGACTTCCCACCCTAGCATTTCCAGTTTGGAGCTGTGTGTGATCTGATGAAGGTCTTCTGTGCTCTCCAAATCTCTACACATCACCTATGAAGAGATGAATCTTCCCCGCTAATATAGACTGAACTCTTCATTCGGCCACAAGCATTTGAACTAACCGATCAACGATTGGCTCGATCCTCAGCACAGGTGATCTAATTGTGAAGCGCCTATAATACTCATTTGACACAAAAGAGAAAGCGTACACATTAAGAATTTCCTGTCGACTCATATGTGCATTTCTTGAGTTTAACAGAGAAGCAATTTCACAGCAGCAATGCCTTAAGTGAAACAGCTGCCTTATTTACAGCAACTTAAGAGATCAGTGAAAATACAGAAACACACACAGCAGTGAAACCTGTTTTGTTTTTCTAATGAAAGTCATTGTGCGTTGTTTTATTTTTTGTGACATTTTCTCCTCTCCTGCAAATGTTAGAGAAGCAATAATGCTGAGCTGCGTATGAAGGCTGGTGGAGAGGTGGAAAATGGTTTTCTGGTTCAAAACTGTGCTAAGATGTATAAATGTATTTTATGCTTTATCAAATAGAGCTCAGATTGAGTCCACGTGTTGAACAGTAGCTCAAAGTGTCGTCCAGTGTGCTTATTGACTGTATTGAATTTTCTTTCGTTTTTGAAGGTGGGACGTTCCCTTTTAAATAGACATGTATGACTTGCTGAAATTTGATTAAACCGATCTGGTACTGTAGTGGGTTGTATTTCAATCATGGACAGTCATCAATGAAGCAGATAAATATTTGCTTCAGTTGGACAAACCTGACCATTTTCATCTACTTTGCCCAAGGTAGGTAACTTTAGCCTTAAACTCAACTTTGTCAGACTGTCTTATTTGATTCGAAGACTGCATTCGGAGGGTGTTTGCATCACCTCGGTGCGACCACAGGCTAGTGATGTGATGTTCAATACGGAAGCGCCAAAGCTTGTATCGAAAAAACAACACCTTTCATATTGAAGCAGTGTATTGGAGCTTGATTCGTTTTGCCAAAAGCACAAGATCTATGATGACCAAAGCTTTGTCCGCCTGAAAACCACATGACTGCTTCTGGTTCAAATTAAGAGAACATCAGTGCTGTTTCCTTTACATTACTTTTAATGCACTAGCATTGCTTTTTTTATTGTAATTTTTACATTTAACTCTAACCATTAAAAAACAGTGTTAGCACTGAGGCAGAGTTAAAATAGATCACATTTGTTAAATTTTTCTGTCTTCTCTTAGTGGCACTACACTGACACTAATGACTTTGACAATGACCAATATTTATATAAAATAAAACAAATTATTGTTTCTAGAGCCAGATGTGGAACCAGCAGTAGAAGTGGAATACAGAAATTTGAAAAGGTGTTATTTATTTATCTAACAAAAATCCTGTAGTGTATTCCAGGCTTTACTCAAATAATGAAATGTAGTCTACCTTATGATACAAATGTAATAAATAAATTCATCTTTTTAAGAAGTCCGGTACTAACATTATTGCTTCTCGTCAGTGGCAAGTATCTGGTAAACCATCAAAGAATGAAGAAATAGTGCCACCAATGTTTCTATTATAACTCCGGCTTTAGCGTATGGTGCTGATTAAAGTGTGCTTCAACAATGCCTCGTAGCGGTTCTTTAAAATGTGTGAGGCAGACTGGCTCTTTTAAACAAGGACGAAAAGACCAGGTGGAAGGTATATAGGATATTTAATGAAGTCTGAATTGTGATTGGGCAGAAATAAGTCGATCGATTAAAGTGTCCATTTTATAAGGTCATGGTAGCTGTGTTCAGTAACTGTGCTGTCACAGAAAAACACTGCTTCGGTTCGTCTCGCGATTATAATTCAGAGCACCTCTCAGGGCAAGACTGTGAGCTGCCACCGTGGGAAATGACTGCAATCATCGCTGAAGGCAGAATATTCTTCCTCTTTCTCTCTTCTTTGTCTTTCTCTCTTTGTGATGGAGGGTTTGTGGGGAGGAGAGAGCTCTCAGCACACTTTAATTGGAGATGTGTCACACTGAATAAATAGTGTGAACACAACCAGCACCTGGAGACGTGAACTAGCAGCCCAGGGGAAGCCAGCAGCTTTATTGGGCTGCAGCCATCGTGCCACAGGGCCATAGATGATAGTGCCTTACACAGCGATAGTCACTATCAGCAGAACTCGATGCAGGCTTATTTTACTGATGATTCTATCCATATATTTACATGGATAAACTCATTAAATGCCATAGTTTTATATACCTTTGTAATACAAGTTTACTTTCACATCATTGAAATACAAATAGAAGACAGAGCCCTATCATAAAGCGCTTTCTCACTGCATAGTGTAGTCAGTGCACACTACATCGCTGATAGTTCCTGTTTTAGACTCGACTCCGAAATAGCAAAAACCACTTGTGCCAATAGTTTTAGGAGCTATGAAACGGTTCCTCTGGTGTCAAAGCACCTATACACTCGGTGCAATGTGACACAAGTGTTTTTTGCTATTCTCAGCCCGTTGCATTTATCATTTTCACGTCCAGCACCACATTGTTTAAATAGCAAATGCACTCGTGGCCATCTGTTCACCCATGGGCATGCTGGTCTGAAAACTAGGTGTTTTCAGGTGCATTGTTGGCGCGTTGCTATTTTCAGGCAATTAAAAAACTATTGCACCATGGACCAACTAAAACCTGGTCAATGGGTGCAGTATTTTTCTTCCACTGTGGTGCAATGCAACTGGCTTTAAAGGGAATGGGAGATGAGACTCTGATTGGATTTTTACAAGTTACGCCCAAAACACACCAATGACTCATGAAGAGAATGGGTACGAGCCTTTTGGACAATGCGCCTGGTGCGCCAACAGTTTGTTTTTTTTTTTTTTCTTCTGTCATTAAACTAGCAAACGTTGATTCGGACAGGCCCTAAGTGCACCTGTGCCATGCGCTTCAGACCATGCACTTACATATCATTCAAAAAGTGTTGTAATGGCACTGATTAGCATGCTCAGGTGTGTTTGATTAGGGTTAGAGGAACTCTGCAGGAAAGTTGATCCCGTGGGCCAGATTTGAGGATCCCTGGTCTGCTGATTGACAAAAGAATGGATGTCACAGAGCCACAAAATGTTCAATGATTGGATGTCCTACCTGCCTGTCATCTTATGTATTTGCATACCTCGGCGCAGCCAATAGCGTGAGTCTGGGGGCGTGGCTACTGCAGCATATCAGCCAGAGGGTGTTTAGCTAGTGTGGAAAAACAACTTAAGATTTCGTTACAGAAGTGCAAGACAAAATACGAAGACTTGTTAAAATAGATATGGAATGTTTGGGACTCCGATCGAGGCGATGACCTTGTGGCGTTTCTTCACGACAGGTAGTAGCTAAAGTTAAAAGTATTTCTAATTTGTTGATACTTTTATTAAAAGTAGCCTACTTTTACCTGTTGAGACATGCTTTCTCAAACGATCTAATCAATATTTTAAAATAAAAGTTGGACATCTCTTTATATTAAATCAACATGTCATCATTATATTGTTGCCCATCAGAGTTCTCCTTGAATCTTCTGTAACACAAGAATACAGCAGTCTTCACTGAAGAGTCTGTGTGTCCTGTAGGGGGGGTGAGAGAACCTCAAATCATCCTTATTTGGACACATTTTACAAGAGTTTCACAGACAGCACTGGGGGAAGAAATCTTTATGATAGTGATGATTAGCATATCTCATTATTCTAAATACAAATTAACATGTTGACAAGGATTTTTTTTTTTTTTTTTTACTTTATATGCCTTCTTAAAATTGCAACTCTTTCATGGTGTAAAATAGAAAATGTGTGAACAGCAAAGGATGTTTCATTATACACTAACATTGATGGTTGACTGTGCACCATTGACCAAATTGTGTTCAATTATATAATTCTTCCCTAAATGTCTGGACAAAATAAATCATCCTCTGACACGGCAGCAGCAAAGCAGACGATGTCTGAACTTTTACTGTGTATACAAGCTGCTTTTTGAGCTTCACTTTGGTCATTTTTGAGTTCTGCACACAGTGACAGTGACACATCTTTGCTATTTACTTGCATTACACATTTTGTGTATATTTGTATATATATATTACATTAAACACCAGTTTATTAAAGAAAACATTTGAAGGGCACACTTTAGACTGATAAAATATTTTAAATATCTCTGGTCTCATTTTACATTTATATTTTATTCAGTGGCGGCCGTGAGTGTATGTTTGCTATAATAAGTATGGATATTTGCCAAGAGCAAAGAAAATAAATGTCTGTTTGAGATGCTTTTGTCCTTGAATGGAGCAGTGAGGAGCTCAGCACGGTGCTGGTGAATCCTCTAAATAGCCCACGGCAAAAGAAAGCCTGATTAACATGCCAAGAGCCGCGCATGCTAGCACTTAACAACTGCTTGTATTTATAGCTGTGTGTGTGTGTGTGTGTATGTGTGTGTCCGTCCTCACGGCTCCCAGCGGACAGAAGGTGTGTTTGTTCTGGAAAGAGCTCGGCTAGATCTCACTCGAGGTCAAACAGGAGTAAAGGTCAGGATTTGAGAGCAGTTCTGTGATGAGTTGATGTACAGACGGTGATTCATTAGTTTAGTTTGTTTACTTTGACTGCTTTGCTTTCCCAAAGGTAAAAGGTTTCGTCATTTTTTGTTGTTTTTGTTTACTTCAGTTCATTCAGAGGTCAGTTGTTTGTTGTTTATAGAGATATATCTAGTATAAATAAGAGTTGTGTCAATAATAGGCCTGTATTGATAACAGATCAGTTGCAGAATAGAAAAAATACATGGTCAAGAAAACCCACACTGTAATAAAGTAATACAGTAATCTCCAGACATTGAGCATTTTTTTCTCCGTCCAGAACAGAATAATGCACCACGTCTTTTGTTTTAGAAACATTATAATGGGAGAAACAATATATTTTTTCTCAAAACTCTGAATCAACTGAACGTTGTTTTGTAAAGTTGTTAATTTGTTGGCACAGAATGAACAGTATAAATGTAATTTATTATATTGAAGGAAAATTGATTTTGATACAACAAATAAATATACTAAAATGTATTTGAAATTAATTTATTTCACGATAAGTATACGACATTTACATATTTATGTACTTAAAAAATACCATGTAATTGTACTTTTAGTATAAACTGGGATTCTTAAAGTCTAATACATTGGAACAAACTAATTTTGTACTCGGTGCACTTTAATTGTGCAGAAGTAGTGCTAAAGTGCAACTACTGCAAGGATACTTCAGGTACACTTTACATATCTTGCATTTAAAAGACACATGAAAAACTGTAATTTTGAAATCACCGAAAATCTAGTTTTGATCTCTAGTAGACCACATGTGCATTCAGACTAAATGTAGGCTTCTGTGAGATTGGAAATGTGTTTTCTCGATCCCTAAAATATTTAAATAAATGTTGGGGGGAAAAAGATAAATAAATATGTATAGATTTTTTTTCCATTAAAATTTTTTTTTTTACATTTATTTTGATCGTTTACAAAATACATTTAAAATATATTTTGGCCAGATTATATATAATTTTTTTTTTTTCTCATATGGTCGTTCTTATTCCCTCCTTCTCCTCATAATTTACAGTTATTGTTAACCGTTCCATTTTCTTCTGCTAAACATCATTATTAATTTTCTGTGACGTCTCATTGGCAGTCAGCCCAGACCACGAGTTCTGTGTCTGTAGACAAACTACAGTGAATGCTTCCCGTCTCTATTTGTTGGTGTAGACTACACTGTAGAGGGTTACACACTGCAAACATCCTTTGTCTGTGTTTGTGGCTGTATCTCTCGGTGAACCTGAGAGTCAGAAATGTGTGTCATCCAGTGAGAGGAGAACTGTGGGGATGTGAGTCTGGTGTCTCTCACGACCTCCTGACAGCAGAGACGAGACCAGCACAGAGATCATCCCAGTAACCTGGTCCTTCTGTTCTTCTGTTCACACAGGACTCAGAGCTGGGCAGATTCATTACAATCAGTTTTTCCTACAGACGACAGCATTTTCAAAACAAACCCTATTCACGGATCTGTGAAAATGACTATAAACACTGCACCATTCGTTCCAGGCCAGTTGACGAATCCACTTTGTAATGAAATGCTTTGCGGCTGCACACTATTAGACTGAACACAGAATGTGCATGCACTTTCCATGCACTTTGCATTTTCCTAGTTTGCATAGAAGCAAAAACAGTATAATTAAAAAAAAACCTGCACTGGGAAGACCCATTTAAGAGTAAGCATTTTCAAAAATACCATTGTTATATAAATGAACGGTTAGCTAATGGCTAACTTGGATAATGTGTCGCTTGATATTGAGTTCACCGAGAAGAGCTGTGAGCTGAATCACTGTCACAAAAAGGCAGTGACTTCTCTCAAAAAAACAGCAATTTTTTAATGTGTACTCTAAAAATTAGTTAAATCCAAAAGTTTAAAAAAATTTAATTATTAAAATCACTGTACTATAAAAATAAGATGTTTCCGCGTCTATCCAAACACCTTCATCGGTTGTGAAAAAAAAAAAAAATCCTATTATAATTTTTTTTAATCATTTTGATGTTTTAACACCTGATGATTTAGTTATGAATCTACACAGACAGATTACATCTTAAAGTATTGTTCAGTGAAAAACATGTTGAAGATAGGCTGTCAATTATTTAAATGATAAGCTGTCCTCTAAAAGTTTATTCAGTGAAGCCTCTCCTCTAGTGAAATCCATAAAAAAAATTAAAAAAAAACTGCCTCTGGTCCCCTTTCTCAGGTAATGCCAAAGCAGAAGTGTTAACCATTACGCTTTTTTAGCTTAAAGGTTGCAGGTTTGCCTTCTAGTGGCTTTGGTTTTATTCGTTTCATCTACTGTTTTTCCTTCCCTTAGGCATTTTCATCTTCTCTGCATATTCTCTCCAGCAGCGATGCTATTAAAATAGCCTTGAATGACTAGAGAACTGTGCAACTAAAAACCTAAGAGCAATCACAAAAACACATCTATGTCCCAAAAACAAGACCCCTGGCACTCAGAAATACTGAGTGAACGTGCTGCGATGAAACAAGACACGAACGGGCTCTGCCAAAAACCCCGAGCAAGGGCACGATGTCCGCCAGCCTCCACCCACAGCCGGGACGCCTCCAACTGAACCCGGCCACACTGGAAGCTTACGAATATTAGCAGTCAGTCTTAACCAACACAGGACCTTTCTCTTCTCGATCATGACAATATAAGACAAGGCTCAGAAAAACATGATCGATCGAGAATTTGACTGGTCTGCTGTGACTTTAAATACAGACCTTGAGCCAAACACCAGTCAAATCATTTGAGACACCTCCGAAACTGTTGCAACAGAGATGGAAATACAATTTCTTAAATACATGAATTACATGAATGACTTTTCCTGTTCTAAAGAAGGAGGAGTGCCAATACTTTTGTCCATATAGTGTATGTGCATAAATTGTAGGTAAAGGTTCACTCACAGTTAGAAGGAAACGTACAGTAACATTTTGAAGACCAAAATCCAAGTAAAAAACAGCTGGTACATCATGTAAACGTTCAAAATAAACCAAATCCTATACTAGCCCCTCAAACTTGCTTATAGTAACTACATATCTTTAGTATGTAATGAAAACCTATATCATCTGATCACACTTTACAACTTATGACTATAAAATATAACCATATGCGACTTTCGAAGCACAACCAAACAGCTTTTACAGGAAAAAGCCAGTTTCGGGCCCTTAAGTTGCTCTAATTCACACAATAAGTATGACAATGAAAGTTTGTACGCTGCAAACTAAACGAGCGCTGGAGGAACAGGAGTGTTGTTCCTAATGAAGGCTGGAGCAGTCTGTGCGGGTTTGGAGCGTGTTTGTTTGTGTTTGTGAGGAACGGCTGGGGGACGCAGGTATAAAAGAGCTTCAGATTTGGGGAGAGAGTCTGACAGCATGTGGGGACCCTGCGCACCGCTCATATTCATCTGAAAGACAACAGAGACCTCCTGACAGAACCAAACCACATACAAAAAAATGTTTACATCCTGCAAACACTGTGATTGCAACAAAAAAGCAAATCATATCAATCTGCCGTCTTTTGATCACACTTTGTTGGTGCTTTTTGTCAGATGGTAAGTGGGGAATTTACTCAGGGGTGATTCCAGATATTTCGAGCGGATTCTGATGGTGTAGAGGCTTTATTAATATAGTGAGGATGTTATACAAATAATACAACTCTGGAGGTCACAACATGACATGCTAATGAACAGCCGCTCAGTCCCAGTGCAACAGAGAACATCTCTAAACGTCAGATCCTGAATCTGATTCCAGCTTGGATGCTGTTTTCCATCTTCTGTGCATGCCCTCGATTCCAGCATCGTTTAGTTCATCAACTTGTTTTATGTCTATTCACCTATTCCTAAAATGTCATTACAAACATTTTAATTTAAATAAAAGGAAAACATGTTATACTAAAACTGCAAGCAAGTTAAAAATATAATGGTTTCACTTCATTTTAAGGTGATGTTGTCACAATTACACAAATAAGTACTGTATTTATTATTGGTTAACGGTTCAGAGTTGCTTGGAAGTATGCTTTATTTACTGTTATTTGTAACATGTAACAATAATTTTAAAAAATGAGTTGGCACTCAATGCATGATTGCAAGTTTACAATTCTGAATGATTAATTGAAGTAAAGCTTTTGAATTGCAAACAATATTTTATGAGTTCTGTTGACATAATCTTAATCGTTATAGTAAAGTGATATATTGGGATATAAGCTCAAATGTCTTCATATTATTTAAATAAGTCATTTAGTAATTACAAATAAATAATAAAATATTATAGTTTACTTTGGAAATTGGGCACTAGATTTCTAGTTCCCAGGATATGGACTGGATATTGACATTAAGTGTTATTTAGAAATTGTTTTTTTTTTTTTTTTTTTTTTTTTTTTTTTTTTACAGTAGCTATGTAAAGAACTGCCAGTGTTTCAACGATATGCACACGACACGCACTTTTTGTTGGCCTGCACCTCCTCACCCCTTAACCTACCTAATGCATTATATGCAAATCCATTTTTGCATATAAATAGTACGCCAGAAAGAAACAGTAAATCGCACATTCATGAGATCAGGTTAAAAATAAAATGTGTTCACACACTTCTATAAAAATCCCATAAAACTGTGGTGAGTAACCCAAGTCCGTATATAACTCTGAAACATGCAATTGAAAATATGAAGCGGTTCTGTATTTAAATGTGCATGTCTCAGATCTAGAGACGCTTCTGTGTGTCTTCTGCCAGAAGAGGGACCAGTCCGCCTTCAGAAGTCTCGACAGAAGTCCAGGCTCCGGATCCAGACTCCGGGTCTTACCGACGCCCCGCGGTTTTTAATCATGCCTCTCTGTCAGTGTTTGAGAGCAGCAGGCTGACAATGATTTCCTCCGTGATTACGCACAGGGCGCGTCCCCGCGGGGATGGGGCCCCCTCTGGAGCCGTCCTCATGGCTTTGGGGGCCTCGCTTCCATTTTCCATTATTATGTGGACTACCGGAGCGACAGCGCAGAGCGAGACCTCGCAGGTTGGTGATGAGGAGGGAGCTCGCATGTTCCTCTCCGACTCTCTTTTTCCCTTTTTAGAAAACACTCAGTCCTGATTCTAAGATGAAATCGGAAAATTGACTGTCTCAATTAGTCTTTAGCTCGTGCCAGTGTACGGAAATAATTAATTTATACTCGTTTTTCGCTTTATTAGAATTTTTGTCGCACATTTACAGCGGCGCTCGAGATCAATCGTGCAATGTAACAGATAATATCAAACATGTGTATGAATTATCAGCAGATGGATGTGACATTTTAACAGCTGCTCCACTGTGATTTGACCATGTGTCATGCTGAAGGAGCTTTCTGATCACATTAGAGGTGATTTAGAAACATATATGTGTGTTCTTCAGCGGGTTTCTGTAGGATGTCGCGCCGCAAACAAGCCAAACCAAGAGCTCTGAAAGGTAAGTGATCATTCGTACAAAACTGAATATTGTAGGATGTCAGACACCTTCTCGCGGGAAATGCATGCGTTATACAACACAGTTTGATTCCAGCAGATATCAACAACTATAAACCCAAAGATTTGCTTGCTGATGTGCAAAGGTTCAGAATGGATCAGAAAGCATGCCACTCTGCGCTGTGTTTTATGTGCTCTGTTCGTCTCTCGTTGGAGAGTCCAGGACGATATGTGCATGCTGAAGTGATGATATAAGATCTGGATGTTAAATCTGCATCCAAGTTTGGACTGACACGTCACGTGACCGGATACGTGAATCGTTTGACCATTACAACATATTTGTCGAGTTTGTAAACAAACTCTCTCACACACAAGTCAATCGAACAGAGGATTTTTACATTTAAAATTTTTTTAAATTTTGAGAAAAAAAAGACTTTCTGTTTTAATTATTAATTCTGACATTATGAATACGCACTGTAAAATAATGCTATGTTATAATTCCACAAAATAGTTAAATAACTCTTTATGTTATAAGTTTCTTTATATAATACATTTTTTTTTTTTTTTTTTTTTCTGGTGATTTTAGATGGCATAAAAGCAAAACTATAAGAGATGCTTGTCATGATTTTGTTATTTCGTTAACACTTTATTTTAAGGTGTCTTTGTTACATGCTAACTCACTATTATAATAACAATTAATTATTACATGCAAGTAACCCTAATCCTAAACATGCAGTACATGTAGTTAATTAATATTCCTCTTTTAAATGTATAATGAAACTGTAACAAGAACCCCTTAAAAGAAAGTGTAACCGTTTTATCTGAATTCAAACATATGCTAGATTTAGTCCATCTTTTGTCTATTTGTCAATGAGGGATTTGTGGACACATTCATGCAAGATTTATTTGATTTGATTTATTATTCATTTTTGAAAAAGATCAAATAAGACCCTAAGGAAGAGATGGCCGCTCAGATTCGGCCTTGAGTACCATACTGTAACTAGTGTTATTATTTTAGTAAATAACGGAGCTGTAAAAGTGTCAGCGCACAGCACTAAATGTGATGAGGTCAGCGAGGGTGTGTGAAATCCTGTCCTCTGTCATGAAGACACAAGCTAGTTTATATACATATGAGCCATGGGTTTAGATTTCAGGGAAGACTTTTATTACAAAAATTGTATTACCTTTTTTCACAAAAGGTTATTTTAATATATAACGCAGTGGACAAAGGTGACAGCTTTATTGCTCAAGGGAATAATTGTCCACTGGCCAAAGACATTCAACATCCGCTCATATGCAAACACTTTCTCCTCTCACACTGACATTTACTCCGAGCCGCCCGTCTGCATCACACACACACACACACACACACACACACACACACGCACGCACACACACACACGCTGGCTGTGGTTTTGCTGTGCCACATTCCTCTCTGTCTCTCAGACAAAGCTCCTGATGGCTGTAAATGAGACATTTATGTTCATCAGTTGGATGCTTTTCGAGGTGCATTGTGAATGTACTGTTTGGATACTTGTATTGCTTGTAGGTTTCTTTACTGTTCCCTGTTGAATAATACACCGTCAACAGTATCGTATGCATTTAAGTTAACAAACAGATGTGGGTTCCTGTTAGTTGTCCTTGAAATTTCTAATTTTCCAAAATGGGAATGTTTGGAGCAAAAAGCTTAATTTGCCTATATACTTATATTAATTTAAGAACAGTAATTTCTGATTTTATTTTCTTTATCAAAAGTAAATCCATAAAGTTCTTTAGAGGTTTTTTAAGCAGATCAGTATTTATGCTCTCTCTATTAACAATACAGTAAAAAATTCACATGCACAAATCAAAAATGTCAGTGCATCTGTCATAATAAAGGAAATATTTAAAAACAGAAAAACCCAAGTAATTCAGAATCTTATTATATTATTATAAAAAATAAAAAAAAATCACAATTGCTTCTCTGCTTATTCATAGAAGTTTTCTTCAGTCAATCTATGGTCGCCCTAAATTTAATAATTAATTGCAGCTTTATAAAATGTATTTTTAGAATTCTTAAAACACTTTTCCTAATATATACATGTGTGTATTTCTGCATATAAATATACACAGTACACACATATATTATGAAAACACAAATTTAGATTTTGGATGTGATTAATCACGATTAATCGATTTCACAGCACTAAAATAAGTAAATAAAAAAGGACACATAATAATGATGAATTCAATAAACAACTGCAGAAAATTTATTGAATGATACATTTCCATTTATGTAAGCTATGTGGAATGCAAAAACAAGTGAAGTACAAACAATATGTCCACAAGACTAGTTGCATTCTTGTTCAAATCAACACCGTTCGTACTTATTGTTGGAGCATTTATATATGTCATCCCAAAATGAATTTAAAAAGAGATTGAATCCGGACTAGTGTTAATGAGTCAGGATTTTATCTTTTGAGCGAGTCTCCTGATGGATGGTCTTCTGAGGAGTCATGCAGATATGCTCTGTGCCACAACATTTTGACATGTTGTCCGTAGTTCACACATGTAACCTAGTTTGTTTGCTGAAATTAATATGTATGTGTTTTTGAATTCTGAATGCTACTTGAATAAATCACTGTGCAGTTTTATTTGTTTTTAAATAGGCTATTGACCAACACACACAATTCATGATGTAGATGCAGTTACATTTCAGGATGCATTTGGAAATGGATTGCATTTGCTAAATTATAAAAGACACTTAAAGGGATAGTCAACCCAAAATGAAAATATAAAAAAATTGAAAAATATGGTAACCAAACATTCATTGGTTCCCTTTGACCTTCATGGAAAAAAATCATAATAATGTGGATGTCAATTGGGAAACAGAAACCTTTAGGTTAGCAAAATTATTTAAAATATCTTCTTCTGTGTTCAGCAGAAGAATGAAACTCATACTGGTTTGGAACAGCTTGAGGGCAAGTAAATGACTGAATTTTCATTTTTGGGTGAACTATCCCTTTAATATTTAAAGATCTGGGATGCAAAGGTAGTTATTTTAGTTTGCAGTGAGGGTGAGCCAAAGAGAACAATTATAATTTCTCCAGTCTGTCAGTTATGAGCCCTAGAGTATGAAATATACTGCCAGACTCTTCGGTATACTCTAGGAAGACTGGCTGGCGTACTGTTGCTTTTGAATCACATCTACTAAATGGCAAATAACTAAAATAATAAAGTTTTGGATTGTTTAGGCGGAAGTTTACTGTATCTTTGTGCTTGAGCAGAAAGCCTGCCTTTGTACAGCTCTTGGTCTTTCAGCTTAATTGTGTCAGATGGAGGAGTTCTTTTTAAAGGTGCTTTTCAAAGCAGTGTTGTGCTCTGTCAGTCAGTGCCAGAGACCAGCGGGGAGGTCTCGTCAGGCGTCCCTTTCCTCTGTGCCAGGAAATGAAAGTGCAGATCGTGGAGGTATAATGGAGACCGCAGGGGTAGAGCTGAAGTCTCCTCCCAGAATGCCTCATTTCTCATGGAGCAGGTGGGAGTCTTTGTTCTCCTTGTGCTTCAAAAATCCATTTAGATTTCCACACCTGGCATACAGGAGGAACGGTTCCTGTTTAATGGGTAGAGAATGAGTCTCTAATGAAGTGACAGGCTCATTTTGTAACACAAGGTCTGTTTGTGGAACACTGGTACCAGTAAAAATGGCTTTATTGGCATATAAGATTATTTTATGATTGTTATCTGTATGCTACACGTTGACTGGAAAGTTGCCATTTGTACAGTACATAAAAATGTAAGGATTTTTAGAAATCACATTAACCAAAGCGACCGTAATCACTGAGGAAGCACCATTAGGGGATTGCATTCTCAAAATTGTGGTCAACAAGGATGAATTTTCAATTGATCATTCTTAAACGATCGTTCCCATTCTTAAAATGTAAAGCTGCTAAGCTTAAATCACATTATCATTTCAACCACAGGGGGATTTGTAAAAGTTAAATAAGTATATATTTCAACTATGAATGTTTTTGAATGTTGATTCAGTGTTCAGTGTCATTTTAAGACCGTGTGAATGTATCTGCAGCAGATCTAGACATGTGGTGCTGGGGAGGTGGAGGGTTACAGTGAACATTTAAAGGGGGGGGGGGGGGGGTGAAATGCTATTTCATGCATACTGAGTTTTTTACACTGTTAAAGAGTTGGATTCCCATGCTATACATGGACAAAGTTTAAAAAATTAAGTTGTACTCCTTCCGGTTTGTCACAAGTTTGGGAAAGTTTTTTTCGAGTATGGCTCTGTGTGACGTTAGATGGAGCAGAATTTCCTTATATGGGTCCTGAGGGCACTTCTGCCGGAAGAGCGCGCTCCCGTATAGCAGAGCACTGAGAGCACAACAGACTTCACTGATCAGAGCGAGAGCGTCGCCAAATGTCACAAAAGAAGTGTGTTTTTGGTTGCCAGGGCAAGACAACCCTGCACAGATTACCAAAAGAGAAACAGCATTAAGGGACCAGTGGATGGAGTTTATTTTTACAGAGCATCAACGGAGTTGTGCAAGTGTTTGTGTTTGTTCCCTGCATTTCGAAGATGCTTGTTTTACAAACAAGGCCCAGTTTGACGCTGGGTTTGTGTATTGTTTATTTCTAAAGGATAATGCAGTCCCAACGGAAAAGGGTCACGATCGTGTGTTGGAACCGCAGGCGGTGAGTAAAACTGCTTCAAATATCTCTGTGTTATTAACTTAGCTATCGGCGCGTAAGCACATCAAGTAAACAACATGCGATGTTGTCATCAAACTGCACTTACTACATGTACACCTTAAAAAAAAAAAAAGAAAAAAAAAAAAAAGACGACATAAAGTGGAACTTAGTCATTTTCCAAAACCGCAAATATATACAGTTTCAGTACATACCACATAGAGACGTCGTTGCTGATGTTGCTCTTGTTAAATTTCAGCCTCTGGATCTGATTCTGGATCATAAATAAACGGCTGAATCTGACTGTTAGCCATGGTTTGTTTTGGATGTTTTTTTCCTCACGGTAAAGTCACAGCTTCCAAACGCTCTCAACTCAAAATCCTACTGGCGCTCGTGATTCTTTAGCTCCGCCCACACGTCACGACTCCAGCCGCTCGTGTTTTTCCGGGAAAAAATGGTACAGACTATCTTACTCTTATGAATACAATAAAACTAAAGACTTTTTGGAGTTATGAAGGATGCAGTACTACTCTATAGTTACTCAAGATTAACAGGATATTGAGTGAAAACGAGCATTTCATCCCCTTTAAAGAGCCACACAGATGGGAAATCAAAAATGACCTGTATTACAGTGTATGATTTAGCTGTCCATCTGTGTAAACAATGTGCAAATAATTAAACCAAAAAGTACACGATTTATAAAGTTATTGGCTTCTAAAGTAAGGAGTCGACTCTGAATCACTGAAACGAGTCGTTATAGATTTAAAATCTTTTGTCCATCTCTGTGTACGTCACTAGGAACACTTTGCATAATAATCTCCGCCTACCGTCTTGGGAGAAACGAACTCTGACCTGCCCCCCCCCCCACACACAGACGCTCTGGTGGGTGTGAGAGCATCATGTCGAGGAGACAGTGTGTTTTTAATTGTAAGTGCAAGTTTGTTTTATTTTCACTGCCAAAGAATGAAGATCAGAAGAACCAATGGCTAAAATTCATTTTTACCACAATACCAGAACAGTACAACAAATCCCCTTTGTTGTGTTCACAACATTACACTGATGACTGCTTTTCTAATCTCGGTGAGTACAGCGGGATTTTCAAAGCGTTTGGCCATAAAAGAGGGTTCATTACCAACTTTATTTAGAACAACGAGCATCTCCGAATCACAACGCGAAGTATGATTATGAAGTTATGTTTGTTTTCTCCCGAGCGTCTTATCAGTATGTGTGCTGTCTGCAGCCTTTGTTTGCGCTGATTTTCATTTACAAAAACGTCATTAAAATGAAGTGTAACTCCGTGAATACTCAACGAAGAGACATGAGAGAGATATCTATAGAAAGCTTGACATGTCTTCTTTAAAACTAAATAAGTGCTGCCGAAAATATTCTGTGATAAAGTAATCCATATGAAAACAATGCGATGTCTGTTTTTCACGTCTCTCTTCATTATATCTAATGTGACCACGCCCCCGTGCTTAACGCGCTATTCAGATTCAAACTGAAGCGTGCGGCTTGAATACACACACACAGAAGAAAAAGCAGTGAGACTGTTCAAGTTTTTTATTTTACTGTTTGATTCGCGATGAGAGGAATAAAACATAATTCACCCCAAACAGATGCTAAAGCATAGTTTACCATGCAGTTGTGTGCGGAACAACCAATCAAACTTGACTATGTTAGTTGACCAATCAGAACACAGTATGCTACCGAAAGGTGGGAAAGTAAGGAAACTGAATCTTTTGAACAGCTTCGCGCGAACCGTTTGGGGATCTCTGAGAATTGAGGTAATTTTAAAATGATATTTTGACAAAATGACAATGTTTTTTAATCTTGGATGGATTTAAACCTAATGTACAGGACTTATAAACAGTGATAGGAAGCTTAGAATTTTCATCTTACTGGCTCTTTAAATGTTGAGCAAACTAATCTCATTGGCTTCAGAATCAGCAGAGCCCAATCAGCTTGCACCATGTAGTAAACTATGTGATTGCTGGCTCATTGCCTGTAAAGGACTGATCAGTCTGCACCATCTAGAGTTTCATGATTTAGTCAGATACATATTATGGAATGATCTGATGTCTCCATAGTTGATAATCATGATATACTTAGTTTTGGGTATATCTAACAATGAGATGAAAGGATAGTATGACAAAGATATTGCTCAGCGGACATTCAAACTAATGTTTTATTGTGAATATGAGATTGAGCTGAAGCATGAATGTTGTATCAGATGCATGCAGTCCATCTCTCTCACTTAATGCTCTACATAATACAGTGAGCTTTTAATACACTAATACAATACGCTTTCAATGAAGCAACTCAATGTTCCTTCGTTACTAGTTTTTTAATTTGTAATAGAGGCTGGTGCTCATCTGTTAGACCGTCAAACTGAGATTTAGGCACTTCAAAGCAATACAAGGAAACTGTGCAGCTAGTGGTTTATGATGTGGATAACACAATACTGTTGCTGTATGGTTAAGGTTAATAAATGTGACATTTTATATGGCATAGTCTTTTATAACATTTCTCTTATTATGTTGCATATTCCAGAATGATACCACCTTTATACACACATACTAAACACATTCAAAATTCAGTTTCTTGAGCATGGAATTAATTAATTTATTCATCAAAGATGCTTATTTTAAACAGAATGCATTACTAGAATGCATGTGTTCCATATAGAGTTGTCTTCAATTAGTTTTCTATTAGGTACACAAATAATTATAAAGTTATTAAACAAACAAATGTAAAGCCATACACCAGAAATCGTGAAGGTTCTCAATGCACTTATGAACTTTATGACTTACTAAAGTTATTCAGACAAAAACAGTGAGTGTGTTTTATTCCTTTATTAATGTGTTTGATTATTATTAATGACATATCTGGGAACAGCAGGTCTGTTAGTCTGCATTTGCACTACAAGAGGATTATAAAACTTGCATCTGTGATTTTTCAGCTAATATTGAACTGTTCAGTTGAAGAAAAGTAAAAAGAATGCGAGACTGAAGCGACCAGCAGCAGTTGTTAAAAGTATTAGCATCATACTGAATTTTAATGAAATTATTTCAGCTAGCACTTACAAGATTCCAGCACTTATACAAACGTGTCCCAGAGATCATCTTCACTTTTCAGAGGTCCATTATGTGGACATGTAATGCCTTAATGTGTCCCTGCTCATTTCTGTGTGCCATGAGTCAACCCAGATGGTTAATGTGCATGCATCTGATTTGCATGTGGCTGTGCAGTGCGTCTGGACGTCTAGGAGCGGATGTGAGCTGTGGAGGTTCAGTAGATGAATGCCTCCTGTCATGCATGTGGCGTTCAGCAGCGGTGAGCAGTAATCAGGTCATGAGTGAGTCCAGTGGATTTGTCTCATGTAAAGGTCAGCTCTCATGTGTGTTTATTTTAAAGCTCATATGGATGATGGTACCTGTGAGTCTGTCAGCCGTTAGCACAGCAGCGGCGCTGGTGTGAAGACATAAACACAGTACGACGGACGGAGAAAGCATCTGATATTTCAGCCCAGCAATGGTCAAACTGTGATATTTCATATTTGAGAGTTGTTTCTTTCGGATCTAAAAGATGTGAGAAAACAGGACTTCAAGATGCAGTTCTACCAATGATTTTACCTTTTGAAGAATATGCTAATAATTTCAACAAAATAAGAGGGATCATAAAAGTTGTGTTATTTTATTTATGTTTAGTACCGTCCTGAATACACTTTTACACATAACAGACATCTCAATTTACACAAATGACCAAACGTTTCAAAAGATTGCAGAATAATCCCCCATGATCCCTCTTATTTTGCTAAAATTATTAATACCTTGCAAATTCTGCATGGGGTATTTAAATTTATGAGCCGAAATGAGTGTTAAAAAATGATAGATTTACAGAAAATCAACACATTTTGGGATTAAGCTTTTAGAATTGGTGATCAGTTTTGTTTTTGGTTGAAATAATATGCAATTGTAGAATAAAATCCCATTTTATTTTTTGATCTGGGTATAGCTATTAATTAGATCTTTAACAGTGTAATTATATTACTGTAGTAATTACTCTTTCTAAAAAGTAACCTCTACTGGTTGAACAATACAAGGATATACATGAAACTACTCTTTTATTTATTTTAAATAAAAAAAATAAATTATTCATGAAGTATTTAAAGGGAGAAAACACATGTAGTCTATACAGGGTGTCTCTCTCTTATAAAATTTGCTGTGTTGTTCTTGAAGAGAATATGAGTCCAGGAGTGCATTAGACTGAGTGTGTGTGTGTGTGTGTGTGTGTGTGTGTGTGTGTGTGTGTGTTAGAGAGAGAGAGAGAGACAGGGCTGATTAGAGAAAGAAGATCGATACACAGAATGAACTTTCTGCTGGAGGAGTTCCAGAAAGGAGGGGAAGAGAAATCACTTATTCATGGCATTTGTTGTATAGATACAGCAGCACACGTTTCTCAAGCTCTGCTCACTACACAGCCTGTTTCCTTGGAATATATTTGCATTTAATATTTTCTTTAAAAGGTAGAGTTTGCCTCCGGTTTGGGGTCATGGTCACCGTGTTATGGTTTATTATACGATAATGACTGACTGCACATTACTTCTTGTTTATTAGACTCTGTGACATAACGAGATAAGCAGTGATGCTCAACAGAAGCATGTCTTTAAAGGACAGGACAGTGTGAGACTTGTGTATGTTAGTCTCGTTGTTCCATGAAAATCAGTGCAGGTTTCAGACTGTGACTTTATGCTATAAACGGAGAACCAAGGAGATTGTCTAAATGCTTCAGTAACATTGCCCATTCACTGCTTTATGTGGTGGCTCCTGGAGAGCGGTCAAATCCTCAATCGTCCCGTTATTGATCCGTCTTCAATGACAGCGTCTATAGAGGATACTTGCACATAGATTGTAAAAGTTCAAACCTTGCAGTTGGTAGATTGGAAATAATCTTATCATCTTTCGATGAGTTTGTTCACAGTTTGCTGATGCATTGACTAGTTATTCTTCTCAATTAACCATTATGTACTGTATGTACATGAAACATCAATAATGCTACGTGATTGCGTGAGTGTTCATGAGTATTTTATGTCAAATGCGGTTCATTCAAGGCTGTATCAAATATAATTTCATCAGACGGTGGTGAAAGAGCAGAAGGATGCAGGAAACCTAGAATCATTTTTTTCTGAGTGCCAGTGAACCAGTTTGGCAAGAAGATGTGAAGAGATGTGTGCAGAAATAGTTGGATTTTCTCTTGCTGGAGAGTATTTGAGCATAAAGTATTAGTTGTCATGCGAGAGAAGGAATACAGAATTAAACACCATCTATCAAGAAGCTGAAATCACACCACGTTACCGAGAAGTTGAGCATTCTTACCTAGAAGCTGCTATTTTTGTGCTTTGAGACTGTGAGCCATCAGATAGGAACAGATTCCCTGATGGAGAGAGAGTGAACTGAGGGTTGAAGAGTCTGATGAGGATTCAACTGCTTTGACTAGTTGATGCATTTATTTTTGTATCATAAGGGTACTATAGTAAAGTTTGTACCCTCACAGATGGAAGATTTATACCAGATTATTATTGAATATTAAGAATGAGCAAATAAAAATAAAGCAAAATAAATCAGCATGCTCATTTAAAACATCATAGCAAACCAAAGTGAATTTCGGTATATAATTAAGGGCTGTAGAACACGGTTTTCCATTCTAATGCGCTACTTTCACGTTTTTGTTGGCAACTGTTTTATTTGATGGCAACATGACAAAGGAGGCATTCTGCATGCTCACATTTTTCATTTAGAGTATGTGTAAGATGAACACAAATAAACCAGTCGTGACGGTAAGAACCTTTCGCTTGTGATTGTGTCTGGCTGGGAGAAGAGCCTTGACAATCTCCTCGATGAAAGGTGGTTTTCTACTAATATGGAAGTACAAGATGAGATTTGACACAGCATTAGCACTTTTTTGTCTGCAACAGGGGCTGGTAGATAAAATTGCCTTCAATTGTCTGGTCATACCGAACAAAATCAATATTTTTTGCTAATAAAAAGAAATGCAAGAGCAATCAATACAATTATTGCTGGAGCACAAATTATCTCTGAAAATGATGTTTTATTATGTCTGCTTGTCTACTGGAATAATGTGAGAATAGATCTTTAACTATGGAGGATCATCTCTCATCCTGCTGTCCCTCAGATCCAGACGCTGCTGCAGAGATTGAGTCAAAGGATGAAGGGAAAGGCCGTCTGAGGAGCCACATCGGTCCTGAGGAGGAGGAAGAGGAGGAGGAAGAGCCCCGGAACACTCTCACTCCACACAAGAGTCATCAGTGTCACCTCACAGGTGAATAATGACCTCGCTGTATAGATGCTTCTTTAAATTACACAACAACTTTGCATGATGCATAGGCCAAATAGACAACAGAGAGTTTTTGAACTATGCAAATGTAAAAATTATGTGCACAAGCTGCTTCCTAAAAGGAGGACACTTTGCAGGATTTGTGAAGCCAGGATAAAAACTGAAAAATAATCCTAAACCCTTAGAGGAAAAAACAACAACATTTCCATAAAGTGAAAATATTTCCCCTCTTCAATTGTTTTCCATGGACAATTTTTTACTTTTATGAAGGCAAATATTCTGACCTTATTAAATGTATTGCAGTTAGAATAATGGAATAATGAAATGAAACTAGTCAACAAAATCCACCTTTGCACTGCAGAAGCGGCACAGAAGCTGCATCTGAAGTGGATTTAGATGAGTATTTACACACTGGTTATGCAGCTCAGAGATGCCATGAATGCATTTACACTGCAGTTGCATTTGCGTATGAGATTAATGTTTTAAATATAAGATATACTAAATATAGTACTATGAAATATATTTAAATATGAAAGTAAATTGAGCAGTAGGTGGTGACTGGTCTTAATGAGTGAGTCACTGATTCACTATCTCAACCAATTCGGGAATGAAGCAAGTGACTTGTGTTTTCTTAACTGCACACTACTAATAATACTATGTCGGCCATAATAAAATATGCTAAAAATAGTAAGAGTAGTGTACAGATGCAGTTTTGACTTACCAATTATGAATATCTCACTGAATCACTGACTCAACCGATTCATTTATAAATGCTGAATCAATTGTGTTGATCAAGAGATGCAATGCTTGGCAAAATAGAGAAAAACTTTCCATATTGACGATATTGAATAAAAGAAAAAAATACTTGAAATTGAACATAATATGAATATTTTATTTATTTATTTTTTATATACCATTGCATACAGTATAAAATGGTGATCTTAAAAACAAGGCAAATGATCATTTAGATCAAGTCTGTGCTGATCGACAATTTAAAAACTGAAAATTATTATATAAAGTTTCTTTATTATGTTGAAATCATATTATTAAATTGGGTCTCTTTCTTTTGCTGAAAATAAAAGAAAATCTTTCAAAGAATGTGGGTAATCAAGTAATTAGTATATTTTCCAGTCTATGGAACTCAAATGCTACTGACAGCTGTTTGGTTACCAACAAAACATCTACAAAACATCTTTGGTTTGGTCCGTAGGTTGGAGATTAGGTTTGTTTTTATTCAGTACTTCTGTCTTATTGATTTGGCTGGATTTGATCAGTGACTCCCTCTGCTGACTTCTGCCATCAGAGCAGCCTCTCATTAAAAACCCCCATTTCTCTGACAAATAAGTGTTAATTGTTCACTACTTGAGACGGTGGTTTAAATGAGCTCCCTGTGGAGGCCAACAAGAAGAATGTAATAGACATTTGAGAGTGGTGCGTATCTGAAGAAGAGCAGAGAAGTGTGCAGGTGAAAGCAAGTTTAGAAGTAGCTCAGCGTGAATGATTAAATGAGTTGCTTCTTCTAAAGGGTCTGATTTAAAGCTGTGCTGCGATGAGGAGCTTGCGTTTTTAGTAACATTTTAGTCTTAAAAGAACAAAACAGAGTAACAGCTCATGGTTTATTTCAGGACACAAATCACTAAAAGTTGAATTTTACGTCAGGAACCACATATTCATCCGGTGACAGATTTGTTTTTACCAATCCAGGGTTAATATTGTTAACTAAAACTGAAAAATAAAAAATAAATAACTTAAATTTAATTTGATGTACTAAAACAAAAACAAAATCATAAAAAAACTGTATAGTCACATGTATAGTCATAATATACAGGTAAAAAATAGAATTTCATGTAAAAGGTAATTATTTTTTTAATCATTTAATAAAAAGAAGCAAACTTTCTTATATTCTAGATTCATTGCACACAAACTAAAATATTTCAAGAGTTATTTGTTATTATTCTGAGGTTACGACTTACAGCTTGGGAAAATAAAAAATTCAGTATTCCATTTTGAGCTTGATTAGTTTGAATAATTTTGAGTATAAATACTGGGTAACACTTGGGCTAGTTTAGAACATGCAACCACAATTATGGGAAAGGCTACTGACCTGACAGTAGTCCAGAAGGCAATCATCAACACCCTCCACAAGGAGGGTAAGCCACAGAAGGTCACTGCTGTCAGTGCACAGAGTGCTGTATCAAAATATATTCATAGAAAGTTGACTGGAAGGAAAAAGTGTGGTAGGAAAAGGTGCACAAGCAACAGGGATGATCACAGACTTGGGAAGATTGTCAGGAAAAAATTAATCAAGAACTTGGGAGAGCTTCACAAGGAGTGGATACAGAGAATCACCACATTCAGACATCTTCAGGAAAAGGGCTACACTTGTCACATTCCTAGAACCTGGACTGTAGCTCAGTTGTCCAAAGTCCTTTTTTCAAGTGAGTAAATTTAGAATTTAATTTGGAAATCAAGGTCTGTAGTCTGGAGGAAGACTGGAGAGGCACAGAGTCCAAAGTCCAGAGTGAAGTTTCCGAAGTCAGAGATGATTTGGGAGCCGTGGCGTCTGCTGGTGCTGGTCCATTGTGTTTTATCAAGTCCAAAGTCAATGCAGACATCTTCCAGGAGATTTTGGAGCACTTTATGATTCCATTTGCTGACATGCTTTATGGAGATGCTGATTTTATTGGAAATGTCGTGGAAAAGTTAATTTATTTCAGTAATTCAACTCAAATTGTGAATTAAATTAAATGCACACAGACTGTAGTTTAAGTTTTTGGTTGTTTTAATTGTAATGATTTTGCCTCATTTATCAAAACCCCATTAATCTCAACAAATTAGAATACTTAAAGGGTTAGTTCACCAAAAAAAATGTCATTAATAACTCACCCTCATGTTGTTCCAAACCTGTTCTATCTTCAGAACACAGTTTAAGATATTTTAGATTTAGTCCGAGAGCTCTCAGTCCCTCCATTGAAGCTGTGTGTACGGTATACTGTCCATGTCCAGAAAGGTAAGAAAAACATCATCAAAGTAGTCCATGTGACATCAGAGGGTCCGTTAGAATTTGTTGAAGCATCGAAAATACATTTTGGTCCAAAAAATAGCAAAAAACTACAACTTTATTCAGCATTTTCTTCTCTTCCGTGTCTGTTGTGAGAGAGTTCATGATGCTCCTGACGTATGACGCTGCTGACGTGTTTTCTGATGCGCCCAATAACAAAGATAACACGTCAGCAGCGTTACATTTATTAGTTTCATTAATTACATTATTTAAATTTTTAGGTGAAATAATCCTTTAAGACAAAAAAATAATAATTCTGGTCTCTTGTTTCTCATCTTCCTCTTGACAATAGCCCATAGATTCTCTCTGGGGTTCAGGTCTGGTGAGTTTGCTGGCCAGTCAAGTACACCAACACCATGGTCATTTAACCAACTTTTGGTGCTTTTGGCAGTGTGGGCAGGTGCTAAATCCTGCTGGAAAATGAAATCAGCATCTTCAGAAAGCTGTTCAGCAGAAGGAAGCATGTAGTGCTCCAAGATTTCTTTGTAAACGGGTGCAGTGACTTTGGTTTTCAAAAAAACACAATGGACCAACACCAGCAGATGATATTGCACCCCAAATTATCACAGACTGTGGAAACTTAACACTGGACTTCAAGTAACTTGGGCTATGAGCTTCTCCAGCCTTCCTCAAGACTCTATGACTAGTACCATGGTTTCCAAGTGAAATACAAAACTTGCTCTCATCTGAAAAGAGAACTTTGGACCACTGTGCAACAGTCCAGTTCATCTTTTCCTTATCCCAGGTAAGATGCATCTGATGTTGTCTGTGGTTCAGTAAATCTCTTGACACGTCTGTGTGTGGTGGCTCTTGATGTCTTGACCCCAGCCTCAGTCCATTCCTTGTGAAGTTCTCTCAAATTCTTGAATCGATTTTGCTTGACAATCCTAATAAGACTGCAATTTTCTTGGTTGGTTGTGCATCTTTTTCTTCCACACTTTTTCCTTCCACTCAACTTTCTGTTAACATGCTTGGATACAGCACTCTGTGAACAGCCAGCTTCTTTGGCAGTGAATGTTTGTGTCTTACCCTCCTTGTGAAGGGTGTCAATGATTGTCTTCTGGACAACTGACAGATCAGCAGTCTTCACCATGATTGTGTAGCCTAGCTAACCAAACTGAGAGAACATGTTGAAGGCTCAGGAAACCTTTGCAGGTGTTTTGAGTTGATTAGCTGATTGGTATGTCACCATATTCTAATTCATTAGATTAATATGTGAGCCAAAATCATCACAATTATAAGAACCAAAGACTTAAACTACTTCAGTCTGTATGTATTCAATTTATTTAAGTTAAATTACTGAAATGAACTTCCACGACATTTTAATTTGAGACTGCAATTAAAATGTAAAGGATTAATAAAAACTATAAAAGTACCTCAGTGATATTAAAACCAGCGACTTTAAAAATGTGCAATTAATTTGTCCTTTGATTAACTCTTACATTTAAATCTTCAAATTAAAGTGGAAACAACATAAAGTCATTATTTAAAATATTTGGTATTTTATAATGTTTGTTCAGTGGCGTCTGCTGTTAATGAAGGCCAGTACTCCAGTACTCAGTGAATATTTTTATGAACAGTGCTACAGTGCACCCCGACTAAGGGTGTGTGAAACGCATTTCAGATTTTCATGAGAGAATGAGACGCAAAGACAGAGGCAGTAAGAGTTGTCACGTGTTGCCTCGATCAATGGTTGCCGTTGTCTCTGCCTGGTCCAGAGGAGTTTCAACTCCTCTCTGTGCACTTAAGCCATGACCACTGCATTGCGTTATGGGAATGGGCCGATGGATCCACCCGTGTCCCTGATGTGATTGGACTATTGATCGTGCTAATGCAGAACTGCAGAGAGAGAGAGAGATGGCTACAGGAATGTGTCCCGCAGGACTTGCTGTCTTCCACAGGAACAGGAAAGAAATAATGCCTGCACCCTCCAGTATATTCCTCATACTGACCCCTACCTGACGGCTGTGAATGCTGGTGTGGGGCTGAAGTGCTGTATCCCCGCTGAGGATGGTAGGAACGCTCCCCAGAGGCGCTGGGATAGGAGTGTTTACCCCTGAAAGCTCTCAGCGCCGGTGGGGTGCTGGCTCCGGCTCGGCTGAGGATTGAGTTTCTGCGTCTGGTTTCAGCATCCTGCCGCTTCAGCCGCTGCTGTCCTCAGGGAGGCTGGAAATGCAACAGCTGTCCATCTCCACATAAACGCTCAGCGATTAAGCTCCTCAAGGTCACTAGCATAGGCTTTTAACAGATACCTTCTGTGGAATTGTAAACTGTTGTGAGACACGTTTCTCTGCTCATGTATTTAAAACATAATCTCCTTTTAAGGTTTGTTGCTCATTATTAAGGGTATGTTTAAGGATTAGGCTTAAAGGAATAGTTCAACCAAAAGTGAAAAATAAACTGAAAATGCCCTCACTCTCAAGTCATCCAAGATATAAATGAGTTTGTTTCTTCATCAGATTTAGAGAAATGTAGCATTGCATCACTTGCTGATCAGTGGATTCTCTTCAGTGAATGGGTGCCATCAAAATTAGCTTTTGTCTACACAGATGTTAACTGATGGACTGGAGTGCTGTGGATTATTGTGATGTTTTTATCAGCTGTTTGGACTCTCATTCTGACGGCACCCATTCACTGCAGAGCATCCATTGGTGAACAAGTGCAACATTTCTCCAAAACTGTTACTATGAACAAACAAACGCATCTTGGATAGCCAAGGTACATTTTGAGTAGATGTTTATTTTTGGGGCAACAGTTTCCAAGGTTAACTAAAAATTATTGTTTATCTAAAAATGATTAAATTTGAAACTTTAAATGAAAACATTTGTTCAAGTAATTTGATTTAAAATTTATATTTACATTTTCAAATAAACAGCCTTATCAGCAGGCAGAATTCACTGAACTCCTCCCATTATCTTTTGAGAGTGAAAAATGCACCTGATTACAGTTTAGTAAATAAACAAATCATAGTGCTGATACACTTATGAAATAGTAAAAGTGTAAGTACTCCTCTCTACTTTTAAATGTTTTAAAGTGCTATAGTATAGTTTAGTTTGTTTCAGTTTCATATTCTCCATTCCAGTGCTTGAGTGTGTTTAAAAGAAGAGAGGAGTCTAATATGACTGAGAGCTTAAATAGCCCAGAGCTCACGCTGACATTGAGACATAAACTGGACCATAATCTGAAGATTAGTAATTGTACACATTAAATGTGCATGGTTGCATTTAAAAATTGGCAAACATGTAATTTGTTAGCAACATATTTCATATTCTATCAAAAGATTTCACTCATAACAAAGTGTGCAAGTGTTTGTGATGACAACACGTTGTATAAAAAGTGTTAACATTTGTAAATTGTACAAATAAATGAAAACACAGTTGTTTTTATTTACTTTCAAACTGCTCCAGCAGCAGAGAAGATGCTCTATGCACTAATTTGCTTGCTTACATTTTACAGCTCATTAAGTACACTGTACAGATGTGGACACACTGTCATAGTAAATTCAAAGTGTTTTAGCTACTTTTAGAAGGTGCAAAAAACATTTCATAAGTTCTCTGTGCAATTACCCGTCTTTAATGTGTGAAGACTGAAGACCATCCACTGTACCGTTGCAACTCCACAGTGCAGGGATATAAGTATCACTTTGTATTTGTCCTCTTTCTTACTACTTATTTCACTTCTGTTTTCAGTTTTTATAACCAATTCTTACTACTACTACTACATTTAAGCCGCTTTGTATAAAAACGACTGCTAAATGCTAAATGTAAATGTAATATCTAATTCAGAATTTTTTTCCGTACACTGTTTTTCAGTGTAGTTCAAGACCGCATGGAAGTGCCAGATTTGTCTGAATAAAATATCTATTTTTATCATTCCAACAGATACAGATATTGTCTTTGCCGCACACCACAGTATCAAATCTACTGTTGAATTTAGAGGTTTATGGAGTCACCCCAGCTTTAGGCCATCAATGTGTGTGATGTATTCTGCAATGATAAAAAAAAGTGCTTAATGGGAAGGTCAATTCTAGAAAATGTAGAAAAAAAAATGTCCAACCACAGTTCATAAAACACCACATAATTTCTGCCGTGACAGTTTGAAGGATCGTCGGCCTGTGCTAGTGTCACAAATGAATGAACTCCTCAGTTCAACAATTCAGAAATATTGGAGTTATCTTGCACTTGGCAGTGTTGTTATGAATGTGTATCTGAATGTGTGCCGCAGTCGGAGTGTGTTCAGTGCTGCCCATGTTAAAGCCAAAGTGTCATTAGATATTCAAAGCAGCTCCAGTCTCAGGAGACATATCTATTCCTCTTCCTTGTGCTCTCTATCTTTCCGTCTCCTGAGCATCCTATCCTGCTCCATATAAACTATTCATTGAGCTTTGTCAACCAGCCATAGCTCATCTCTGTAAAGATGAAAATATAGAAAACAGGTGAGCTATTATTCTATCGGTCTTTCTGAACTTGAGCCAGTGGCCAAAGAGTTTCCACTTTGATTCCTACAGAGTGCATGAGTGGCATTTTGTTTTTTTCCCTTATGAATCATGAAAAACTGATTTTGAAGCAAAAAAGTAAATGAAAATCAGACACAAAGACAAAGGTACAGTACAAGACTCTAAACTTAACGGCTTCAAATGATTACAATTCCATGAAACATCAACAAACGTGAATTTAATTAGAAATGGAGAAATATAAACATTATTTTAAAATTATTGGTTGTCTAATTGGTGGTCATTTCCAGCACTTCATTGGAATTGGTGGAGCTAAAGATCTCTTTTAGTGCACTTTGCTCACTGCGACTCTCTGATTGGTGGAATGTTCTGTACAGCATCATGGGTAATGTAGTTTTTACAAAAACATGCTAATTATTGCAAATAGATGGGTTTAACAAAAGCATATACAATCAATAAAACATTTGCCTGCCTTCATGACATCAGGTCTACACAGACTGATCTTGCCAAAGAAGTTCTTCTGATATAAATAGCGCATTAAAATCACATAATGGTTTTTTAATTGTAATTAACATTACAAACGAAGGACCGACCCGGTTTGTGAGACTCAAATCTTCCACAGACTGGTTGTTTATATAAATCTGGATTGAATTAATTTAAGTACTTTATGTGCTATATTTAGAAAGAATTTACAGTACACCTTGAGTATTAATATAATGTGTTCTATAGGTATGCAAGTGTGTAATATGATTACTAGTATATTTGTATATATTTTTTTAAAACCCTGATTAAATGATCGTCAGATCATGAAGTGTTTAATAAATAAGACAGTAGATTGCAGGTCTTAATTATTTAATTAGTGGCACAAATTACCAGGCAAGGAAATGTATTTAAAAACACAAAGTAATAAAGGAAAGCAAGAAAGAAAAATAAATTAACTGTACTTTCATTGAAAATTTAAACCGTTCAAGTCTGAGATCCTGCCCAGGAACCACCAATTCCTTTTAGTAGAGCTTTCTAGCTTCAAAACTAATTGCTAACATATTTGGAGTGGGTATTTTTCAAAATTTCTACACTTATTTCCAAATACTCTCCTATCTTCTAATGCAATCCTATTGTTAATCCAGAAACCTTCATGCATGTTTGCAAGCGCACTGCCTGCACTCAACACATTTGTCGACAGGTTCCTCGTCCCAGATGTTTGTGCTCTCGCTGAGTTTGTTCGTGCGTCTGGAAGCCGTATTAAATGTTTATAAGTCTGTGTCTGGCTGAGACTGTGCTGGTTTGCTCTCCCTCTGTCCTTGTTTGACGTAAATAAGCATAAGAATATGTTCAGATTCAGACAATGTGTTCTGTTGTGAAACATTTATTAGTTCATGAACCATCTTGGACATTTACTTTAATTCTTAAAGCGGTCATAAGATACGATAATTTTATTCTTTTGTCTTTCGAGATCTTGGTGCATAAAGAAAATCTGTAAAGTTGCAAAGACTAAAGTCTCAAATCCAAAGAGATATTCTTTATCAACGTTAAGAGCCAACCACGTCCTCCTTAAACGGCTCATTTAAACACGTCCCCACGTCTACGCCGCGATGTGGGAAGATTTGCATAATGATCTTGCTGTTGCCGCCGGTGCTATGTCACGGAGATGCTGTTTCATTGTGAAAGCAAAAATACACACTACTAGAAGTGGTTAAGTTGTATTTACAACACTGTTTCAGAACAGTTAAACCTAAATATTCAGATGTGTGCAGCACATTTTATGGAGGACTGTTTCCTGATCCTGGGAAAGAAGACTATAATGCCAGCTTCTTCTGACTCAGGTCTGTAAGTACGTTTCCATATGTAAAGGATTTGCCACTGATGATTCAAACGTGAGTTTTGAGCAGTGCAGAGCAGTTAGGGTTAGAGTTAGGGTTCCAGTTCTCGTGTCCCCCTGCACTGCACATTTTGTATGTTTCTCTTATCGCTTCAGACGTTTGTTCTATTCGAATGCAAGTGACCTGCGAATTGGACATCGCAGGATATTCTGCCATGATTCCAGTTTGAATCGAACGTATATGTTCCATTCAAAGTGCATGGAACTAAATGAGACGTGAATCTAAATTGGATTTATTTACAGAGGTATATGATTAGTCTGTGTGTGAAGATGTTGTGCGATGCAAATCCGTGAATGAATGTTCTGAAGTGAAGTAAACTTGTGAACACTTTTTACAATGAACACTGTATCAATGTGAACGCAGTTCATGCACAGAGCTCACTTCTAGCGAACTGTTTATCTGAATTAGGTGTGTTAACAAAAAGAGACATGCAAAATATGTTGAGCTGGGGCGCGCGAAGACTGGAATTGAGAACCGGTACTATATAGTAGCCACTGTTGGGAATGTTACTTTAAAAAAGTAATTAGTTATAGTTACTCACTACTTGTTCCAAAAAGTAACTGAGTTAGTAACTGAATTACTCTATTATAAAAATAACTCGTTACCAGGGAAAGTAACTATTTGCGTTACTGTAAAAAAAAAAGAAAAAGAAAAAAGTTGCTATATGTCAAAGAATTTGTAAAAAAAATTTTTAAGCAGTTTTCACACGTCAGTTGAAATGAGTAGAACAGACAGGTGTTCACACATAACTTTCGATATTTATTGCACGTCAAAAGACAGCGAGAGTTTTATCCTGCACTTCAAGTATTATCTTTGTGAGAAAAGTGTTTTTGGCCACTAGCTTTGTAGATGCGCGTGTCACACATTACATGTACACATTACATGCACGTTCTTGCCTTTGACCACAATTAATTTGAAGTAGTGCTTATATCTCCACCTTGAAAATGCCAACTTTTCATCGGATTGCTCCTGACTCGCCATCTCTGCTGCTGCTGCGAATCTCTGTAGCTGTTGCGTGTTTGTGTGTGTGTGTGTGTGTTTGGCGCCGCTGGCACTGGCGCGTTTGCTGGCATGTGTGTAAAAACACTTGCTCTGATTGGCTACCATGAAACACATGACTCTGCCTTAGCCAATCATAATCGCTTATCTCATTATTAACCCACCTCCACACTCGCTGTGTGAGCCAAGGGTGCGTTCGGATTGCATAGTTTATTAAATCAATGCATAGTAACCCACCGCATTTAACGTTCAGTAATGGTAACAGCATTGTAACGATGGGATTAGTTAGATTACCCCGTTACTGAAAAAATAACGTTGTTACCTAACGCCGTTCTTTTAAACGCTGTTATTCCAAACACTGATAGTAGCACTAGTTGTGTTTGTCGTTTCTCCAATTAAAAATGCAGACATGGTTTTGTTTACATGGCGCGATGCAATGCAACGCATAAAAACACAGTATAAGTCATTATAATCCAGAATTATGTCCCCACTGGATGCAACAAATGGTTCATTTGTAATGTTTTTATTTGTTTTTGTCTTTTGGCGCCGGTGTTCTGACCTGGATATGCATCACAGTATAATAAGGGGTGAAACATTTCCGTCATATGCTTGAAGTATTCAGCCAATCACAAAGCATTGGATAGCTGGCCAATCAGAGCACACCTCACTTTTCAGACTGATGAGCTTTTAAAAAAAACAACACGTTTCAGAAAGGCGAGGGATAGATGAGCAACAATACTGTACATTATGTGGAAAATAATGTGTTTTTTTTAACCTTAAAGTGCATAAACACATTGCAATAAACAAAATAATGTTCTTATGATATGACCCCTTTATAAGTCTATTTCAAGTATCTGTTTAGCACTGCTGTTGTGTCCCCATTTGGTAACACACATCAGTCTCATCTCTCTCATTTCTCCTGTTTTGTCTTCTCTCCCCTCTGGCCTGCTCAGTATTCTGCTCTTGTCCTGTGTCGAGTGATTTTGCTCAGACACGTCTAGCTCTAGGTAAAGGGTCCCCAGAGAGCGTGCTCTCAACCCCTGGGTCGCTGCATCATGAATACATTATGATCCTCCTGTTTTCATTAGGTCTTCACGACAGCACTTTCTGAGCCAGTGGCCAATGAAGATGGCGTCAATACCACCTCATTTCTGGTCCTCAATCAGACAGCAGACTCTATAGCTTTTCCATTGTCATTTTAACAGCATTTGCATGCTTTGGGTCAAAAGACCTGCTCTGTTTACAATCTGCTTTCCATTGTCTTTTTTTTTTTTTAAGCGTATGCATAAATCATGGCGCTTCAGGTAGAGGATGTTGTCCTGTAAATGGCCAGTGTGTGCACGCTCCGAACACTTCACTGAGCAATCTGTCAGCATGTCAGCAACACATGTTTTGTAAAAAGCTTCCAGTGGGAGCCAGGGGAAAAGATCGCTCCTGCCAGACCAGAGAGGAAATGCTCCCCCCTCTCTCATTGTGGTGGTTTTTCTAATGCTCGTATGTTCAGCCCAGAGCCGTCTCTTTCCTCCTCCCCTGAACTTAAGAAATTTGAACTGCGAGACCCTTGGGGGACTTCCAGCTCTTTTCTTTTTCTTCTTTTTCTGCTACTTCTTCCTCTCTCGCTCGGATGAAATGGTGGCGATATATTGTAGCTGCTCCCCAAGCGGTCTTCTCTAATACCTGAGTTTCTATAGAAACTGGAAATTACCGGCAGGATCCTTCGGGACTGTTTTATCCACAGCTGGATGAGGGAGGCCAGAGCGCCGGGGAGGTGAACACACGGCTGAAATGAAGGAACTGAGTGACTGGGGCCGTGGGGCTTTGGCTTGTCTGTGGGTGGGGAGTCTTCACATGAAGGGCTCTTTCTTGTTTAATAAACTTTCAGAATGGTATCATGGGTAGACAGCTCCACAAATACCCGAGTGTGTTGCCTTTTGTCTGAGCGGAGCTTTATGTGTTTCTGCAAATTAGATTTTTCTAACTGTGACTGCCTTCTCCACACCCCACACCCGTGTCTTCTGCCTCTTAGTATGCTGTCATCTGTTTACTTCTCAGTTCGTCTTTCCCTCCCTCACCTCAGCAGTGTATTGTTGTTGTTGTTGTTTTGCAGGTTTGTCTCGCTGCACATCAGCAGTAGTTTGTTAAGGTGCAGTGCATGTCTAGACCACTCCGAACAGTTCTTGCGGTGCCAGTGAATGCTGATGTATTTAACAACAGCTGTATTAATAGGCTGATCTTATCCTTGCAGAGGGTTCATGCTTTTGTCAGTACATTAAGTTTGTGTTTCATATCATTGCTGTAAGCTGAGGGACACACATAGCAAAACAGACCTAGAACTTCAGATTTTGGAGGACCTGCCTGTGCTTTTCAAGCAATCCTGAGGAGCTGTGTCCCAATTCAGGGGCTGCATCATTTGAAGACTGCACATGTCACAGTGGTGCAAAAAAGTTTGTCCTATTTCGAAAGTTCCTTCAAATGAAACCTTGAAGTGCATCCTTTGTTTCCCAAGCCATGAAGGATACACGAAATGAATCATCTTTAGCCCTGATCTTGGAGGAGAACTTTCCTACAAAATGTTAAGTTCCTTCCCTAATCAGACACACCTGCCTGTAATTTTCAAGAAATCCTGAGGACATAAGCTGTGTGCCAATTCAGGGGCTGCATCCTTTGAAGGCTGTATTCAAAGACTGATTCATCACAGCGGATCGACGGATACTGTCCCAATTCAAATGCTCCTTTAAATGAAACCTTAAACCTTTGTTTCCTGTGGTATGAAAGATACAAGGGATGGATCCTTTACAAACATCTTAAATGCATCCATCAAAGGCTGCATTAGAAAAGACTGAATGCTTCTCAGTGTCATGACAAAGGCTGTCCAAAATGTAAAACTCCTTTAAATATGGCCTTGATATGCATTGTTTCTTGATATGCATCCTTCGTGGCCAATACTATTCCAAGATTCACTGTGTGCTGGTGATGACAGGTTTTTTTTTTTTTTTTTCAGAAAAAATGGTAGATTTAAACTTTAAAAAGTAGTTGGATATGTAATGTTACAAAAACGGCTTAAAAGACATTTTAATTTAAACGTATCTTATACATCATACTTTATATTATGTACATAAATGGACCAAGGTGAACATATGAAGAGTTCAGATGAAAAAAATAAGTGCCATTTGGAATGATCAGACTCCAATGTGTAGGTTTAGAAATTTCACTTAAATGGCAATTAATAAGTTGTTTTCATTGCCACTAAAGTGAAATATCTGAACATAAACATGCTGATTCTTGAAAAAAAATTCAGACAGCACTTTTAGACATAACTCTTCATATTTAGACAGATTGTGAACCCCATTTTGGTTGCAGCCCCTGAATTGGGACACATTTATACTGGGGCTAAGCTTTGCAGCACAGTGGCCCTCTACGGCCGGAGTTGCCTGTCATTGATCTAGTCCATTTCCACACCTTTACGACCAAGATCGTGACCAAGGGATGTTGGTTGAGAAGAAAACATGATTAATTTATTGTGGCTTTCTTTTCGAACACTGAGACATACTGACTAGCCACACAAATTCTTGCATATTCTTTGTAACGTTGATGATACTTTGTCGACTTGTAGTTGAGGTCTAGTTCTTCAAAGACCAAGCCAAGACCCAGATACAGAACAATGGCTTTTTACATTTTGAGACCCAGATCCAATGGTTTTAAGATTGTGACCACTAGTCCTCTATTGGAAGATTGGGTCCATTTTGGACCAGTCTTATGTAGCCAGACCTTCAGACTGACAGCAGAAGGTCTGGGCTCCATTGTAGCTTTCATTGGCAAGGAGCGCCCAAGAGGCCTTATGGCAGACGAAAACAGCAAAGCAGCAGTCACAGTTTGGTTTGTTCAGTGCCATGTTTAGGAGTGTGAAAATATAAAGTTGGTGATCCTATAATAAAAGATCAGCATGCAGTCAATACATCATTCATTCAAGAATGTCATCTTTTTTCATCAAGAGTTATAAATGTTAAATCAGTAAAAGAGTGTTGTAGCTCTGGAATAGGGAAATAATTGGGGACCAGAATCGGGGACAGTAATTAAACCCTGAATGATAGATGTAATTACAGTCAGTTATAACATGTCTATGTGTTGATGCGGTCTCCTGCATCCAGTGTTTTTTTACTTTGAAAAGGGGTCAGGGATGTAAATTATGTAAATTATTTGTCTGGTTTGTTTAAACAATAGATCCAGCTTCTGGATGTTACAGAAATAAATAGAAATATGCATTGTCTGCAATGAAACACCCCACCTTAAAGATGTAAAGATGTATTCTTTGTTTTCATTGTCCTGTCTGTTGTTTGTCTGTACTTCTGAGGAATAAGGGAGGGAGAGATGAATATGACTTTGGAGAAACAGAGATGTTTGTTCATCTGGAGTGGATTAGAGTGTATGCAGTGAAAGAGACGGAGAGAAATCTGCAGTTAAAAAGACCAAAGCAGAGCGGCAGTGTGTGGGTCAGGTTTTCCCCACATTGTAGGGACCGAATGTCCCCTCAAGGATAATAAAACCTGAAATCAGCTAGATTATGGAGAGCAGCCAATGGTCCCCTGGAGGAAAACGGCTTAATAAACATACTAAATAACGTCTTAATGAAAATGTAAGAGTGCAGAAAGGTTTTTGTAAGGCTTGGGTTTTGGCTGTAGAGAAAGAGGACAGAAAACATACTATCAAAATAATAGAAGTCAATGGAATTGTCTACTGCAAGAAAACCCCCCCAAAAAACGTAAAAAGTTCAGTAAGTGATTTTTTTTAATTTTTATAAACGTTGTTGATATTTGGAATCACCAAAATAAACACACCTCTACCAATAAGGGTCATGCCCTCATCTTAATAGCTCCACCCCCAAATACATGAACACACTATGCCACACAAGCACCTCCCCCATTACGAGTGGACACGCCCCTTACTTTTGACTGGCTAAGTGTGTATGGGTGCTCGATCTGTTCCCGCGTTTCTCATAAATCCCTTACTGCACAAGTATATGTTTAAAAAGAGCATATTATAGCAAATATATACCTTCAAAGTACACACTTGCATAAGATATTATTTCAGAACATCTTATCACAACTTATTTGCATTTAAGTGGTACTGAATTAGCTTTGACGTCTTGAAAGTAAAATGTTTCTCGATCCTTTTAATAGCACTTAAGCTCAGCTGTGTATCTAACATTGGCATCATTTATAATGCACATGATAAATCTTTAAAGTGTATGACTGCTTGATGCATTATAAAATTATTTGCGTTTCATTCTTGCAATAATGCTCTTAAATTTTTATTGTTATTCCTACTTAAATGCACTTCTGAAATATATTTTATTTGAATTGTCAAAATATTATCCACCCATCCATCTATCCATCGATGCATCATACACATGTTAATACAATCTCATAGTAAAATGGCACTACTTTCAACTAATATTCAATTACTGTATTATTTTTATTTTAGTAATTTCTTTTCGGACCATTAGTCATCAAATGCTCAGTGAACTTAAGATCAGCTTTAATTTAAGCAAACAGAGACACAGCATCTCATACGTCCTCAGAAAACACATCACTGTCATTTGTGCGATTTTTGACGAGGAGTTCTACCCACCTTTGTCCAAATCTAATCATTAATGAATGCAGTGTGTGTGTGTTCAGGCTTGGCGGTGTGTCAGTGTATCTTCACACTGATGGGGAATGCATCTTGACATTTCAGACAGGAGTGCATGAAAAACATGCTGTTCGCCTGACACTTGTTTTCTTTCTGGCCCGTCTCTCCTCTTTCTCTGCGTGTTTTCTCTCTCTTGCATTAGACGTGTTCTTCTATTGTTTCACATGTGGTGTGTGAAACTGAAATAAGTATTAAGTATTAAGCAGATTAATCAGATCCAGGGTGAAGGGTCAGGCAAACTATGCTGAGTTTTAATTGTTCTTTTTTTTGGAAGACTAGACTTCTAGATGACCATTCTCTGAATCTTCCCATTTATGCAGTTCTATGCATTATCACTTGACATTTACCTTCTCTTTCATATAATGGGAGGTGCTTGGCTCATTTTGTCATCGGATTCATCAAATATGGGTAAATTATTTCATAGTATTTCAAAACAATCATACATTACAGTTCAAAGTGCAGCTCATAATCATTTTAACTGGAGGGGGAAATGTTAAAGGAATGGTTTCCCCAAAAATGAAAAATGTATAAATGCATTAATTCACCAATGGATGCTCTGCAGTGAATGGGTGCCGTCAGAATGAGAGTCCAAACAGCTGATAAAAACATCCCAATAATCCACAGCACTCCAGTCCATCAGTGAACATCTGGAGAAGACAAAGGCTGAAATCCAGAATTAAGACGCTTTGAACTAATATGAATCGATAATCCATAATGACAATAAGCCAAAACAGCTCTAAACAAATATGTGGCTGAATTTTGATGTGAAAGACGTCAGGAGATGCACTGTATCACTGGAGGAAGTGTTATTATGGATTATGGACTCCATGGTTTAAATGTAAAATACTTTGAATGATTTGTTTCTCACAAACACGCAGATCGTGACCTGACCAGAGTGGTTTGGATTACTTGTGGATTATTGTGATATTTTTATCAGCTGTTTGGACGCTCTTTCTGATGGCACCCATTCACTGCAGAGAATGTTGTTATGGGACATTCCCACATTTACTGCTTATACGTTACACTTGAAATGCATTGTACAAATTGGTTAAGTACATAGTGGTTATTAACCTATAAATGGTAACGGTCACGTTTACCAATGTTAGGTGAATTTGTCACAGGAGATGTAGAATGCTTGAAAGTTGCTTGGTTTGAAAGTGATTTCTTTGGTGCTTCATTCGTCTCCTTTTTATTTTTATTTTTCAAAATAAGCATTCAATATTAAGTAAAACAGACTTACACAGACACAGGCCCCTCGGGGCCCCTTTAGAGCTCCTTTAGAGCAATAAACGCTGTCACACACTGTTTGCCATTTTGAAGTTGTGGAAACAAGACATGCTGAGAAAAGTGTGTTTGGTGTGAAACAAGCATATGAACTGCTCTGAGCAGTTGGAGTTTGTTTGGCTCATCCATCTGCTTTTTTTATTTGGCCGCCTGTCTTGCTTGTAGTCAATCGCAGACTGTTGTATATGGCTGCTCAGCTCTGGGTGAATCAGTGAAGCGGGCCGGGCCGGGCTCTGCTGGGGGACAGATTGGCCTCCCCCCGGTGGGCCGCGGGGGACAGAGACCCAGCCAAGGCCCCGGGGCAGAATGGCCTTCCTGTTTGCTCACTCATACCTGACCTGCTCAACAGCACTTCCAGTCCCTGAGCGCTGCACGCTGAGACAAGCTCAGGGACGAGGAGCTGATACAAAGAGCCTGATAAAGCCAAGAGAAGAAGAGCTGGGCGCTAACCAGTAATAACAAGATTGCGATAAAATGTAATTTGCAAATGATGAGAGCAGTGTCTCATAATGTTCTGTGTGTCTCTGTAGTTTCACACAAACTCAAATTCACATGCTGCTCACAGTCTTTCAGTGTCTGCATCTGGATATATCAGGACATGAACTTCACCATGAACCACCAAAATAAAGTCTGGATTAAATTAAAGAAAATATGACACAAATGTATTACTGTTGTATAGTAAAACATACCTCTCAAATAACAACATTTATAACATATATGATATTCCTTATGTGACCACAGTCACAATGAGTTATTTATTTTCACATTTTATGTTAAAAGACCTTTTAAATGATTTGTTGGAACGGACGATAGAGTCAGCAAAGTCAGTTCTGAGAAAAATCAAGTAGAATTTTTCTGAAGGTTTCATCGAAAAATCACCAGCACCGTTGCATTGCTTCCTCCAGTTACTTTCTTAATTATTAATGACAATATAGCCATTTAGATTTGTTATTAAAAATAAAAACAGATGCAAAAGCAACAACTAGAACAAATATGAGAAAGAAACCAATAGGACACCATTACTTTCTTCATTTTACATTTAAACAAAAGCAGTCAAGTAAGAAAAACAAATAATCAAATGTGAAAATTATTAAAGTGTGTTTATTATAAATTGATTATGGAAAACACGGAATTTAGGGGGGAAAAAAATCAAATGGATTTCATGGAGCGATAGCTACTTCTTTGTGGAGTTTAATTGTGAACAAACAAGTTATGTTTACATTCATTATCATGATCTACCGAACATGAGGAAAGCATTTCCTTCCCTATTAATAATAAATGAATATCATAGTAAATATTGATATTGTGTAATATGTAAACACACACACACACACACACGTGTATATATGCATCATATGTCATGATTGTCCTATGAACAACAGTCGCTAAAAGTAGCTTTCAAAATTATTATTTGGTCAATTTTTCATTTATTGAGGCAATGCAAATGCATTTTGATCGATATAAGGCTTTAGCAGTCTTCTTAGTCTTAGGTTCTTGATCATTTTTCCCCACACAGTAAATCCTGAGAACAGAAGGAGTGACTGTCCTAGTTTTCTCATCCCTATCTGTCATTTGTCTGGTCTTTCTGGGTGTCCACCTGTGCGCGGTGATTTCTGGGACACTGACCAAGTGTTAGAGTGTATGATCGGGCACACGGCTAAATGTGGACAGACTCGCTGATGCGCTGCTGCTCTCCTGCGCTGGACAGGAAGCTGTGGATGTCAGACGCCAGAGCTCTGAGCTCACTATATTGCACCTCCATTTGTTACCTTAAGAGCTATTTATCTGATTTACTGTAACCCATAAAGATTAGACTTAATTAATGCATATAGGTTGGTTCAGTGATCATAAATCATAATTTTGATATATATATAAAATATATTTAAAATGTACTAAATGCAAATCATTATAAATGTGTATTTTTTATTTAGTAGATTTTTGTTTATTATAAATGTCTGTCAGTACATTTAGCAGTACACCATATTTAACCATTTTTCAATAGAATAGAATTATGCCATAAAAAAACACTTACAAAAGCCAGTCTTAATTCAACTCATAGCATTTACATATATAAAATGCTTATAAAATAGGTAGAAAATTTTTGAAACTATTTTACTGGTATGGGAACAAACTCTTTTTCTAGTGATTTTTGGCTTGATGATGTTTTTCTCAGCGGTCCGGGAATTTAGGTCAGCATGATGCAATCACAGCTGAAGAGTCAGTAACTGGCCTCCTAAACAAGATTAAACCGTCTCAGCTGTAGCCTGTTAGAAATGATGATGGATGGAGATACGAGGAGGAGGCCTTTAGATGAGCTTTCAAGTCCAATACATCAATGTAGTCTTATATTATGCAAATAAAGTAGTCTTTTAAATGTTGAAACCTTATGTTTAAAGAATATTTCAGGTTAAATAAAGTTTCAAACTCTTGAGGTGACCAGTGTGGAGCACATTCACTTATGCCATATTCCATATGTGTGTATGCTTATCTTTTTCTGTGAATCGCCTCTGAATATGAATGTGATATTATGATGGAGCACCTTTATTTAACTGTGGGATAAAGCAACCGCAGATATTCAGGACTATTAAAGTACATTATTGCATTGCCAAGCACTCTTGAAGCTGCTGTCAAAAGTGATTCCAGCTGTGCAGAGATGTTGCTTTGAGAGCTACATACTGTAGACTAAAACCCAGCACCAACGTCAGCCCATAAGATGGAGGTCTTCCTCTGTAGAAGTGGCAGGATGTTGGACAGCGATGCTCAGGAAGGCTTTGGCAGGCCAACAAAGACAGACCCTCATCTGTCGGGTGTAGGTTTTCAGGACCAGCATCCCCTTTGGCAGGCACACAGAGGCCCCTGCCATGAGCCGGGGATGAGGACCCATGAGACTCTGGCTTTTATTTACTCAGGCAGCTAACGTCCTGCACATTTCTCGTCTGAGTGAAGGAAGGAAAAAACAAGACACGTTACAGAGACAAAAACATGCTGTCTTTTTGCCCTGACTCTGATCCCGTCAGTCAGTGTTCACACTCTTGTCTGTGAGCACTAGACAGTGCTGACGTTTGTGTTTAATCGTGAAGTTTGCTGATCAGGAATACATTGCTTACGTATTTAATTGCATAAAATTTGTGATAAAATGTTGTCTGAACAATATTAACAAAAACAAGTATTTGTTCATACTTTTAGTTCAGGATGTTCCACACAGTGCAGTCAATATAGGACAGGAGGAATTATTCAGAATGTGTATCTTGGGCTGTGCTGCATAAAGCTGTGTGTTAAGAGGAACAGCGGGTCAGCCTGCATTGTTATCTGTTTCCTGAAGATATGCTGCCAAGGGATAAGTGCTCATAAATGCATGTTACCGTGGCAGATCCTGAGGTAAAAACAATGGAAGAGACATGAATATGTGAGTAGGTTGCTTGAAGATGTTTCATAAATCCTAGCCATTTCCCCATTGTTTTTTTTTCTTTCTCAGCTCTGACTCTTGGCAGTTTATTGGTTGGCAATTCACTTCGTTATTTAAAGGGATATGGACAAAAGCTGGGTTGGTGGATTGTTTGAAAACTAGCTGGTTTTAAATAAGGCGTGTATAATTAGGTTACATTGTGTTCATCTGGCCCTGATCAGATATGTTTCTTGTGGATACATGGACACTAATAATCATAGACCTTCATATAGTAAATCAACTGATTATAAACTAAATAGATGCCAAAACTATAACCTTTTATTTAGTTCAGCAGTAATCTTCTAAATGGAGTCCTGAATGCTCATGGGTTAATCATTTATAGGCATGCAAAAGTTCATAACCCAAATATTGTGAGTGCAGTGCACAATATTCAACATTTAGAGGCTTTTTATGCTGCATCTATTTTAAAAAGGTAATTTATCTGTTCTGACAGACACATAGAAGTGGATTTCACACTATAGAAATTCAACACCAGACTCCAGAAAATATCAAGTATTTAAATAAATATACATACATACAGATCAAAACCTTTCATCAAAGTTGTCCTAAAACCAAAACTTTTTTGATCCACCTCAAATGTTGACTGTTATATAGCTACACATTTCATGGGGTGTACTTACTTTTTAACACCAGGGATTTACAAGTCTGACAGTGATTGTCTTGGAACGTACTGTTCAAGGTGGAGAATTTGTACACAAATGGCACTGAAGTTTGTCATTCCCATAGCTGACTATAAGCAACCTTTGAATTGATTACACACATTTTGGGATATTTACTTCAATGAAATCTCCACAACACATTAGAACCACTCATGTACAGAGCAAATTATTAAAAACATGACTGAACTTAGTGTTAAAGTCAGGTTTATTTGAAAAGGACACATAAGGATATACATTGTTTCAAAGCAGATTTATGGAAAATATTGCATACAAATAGGAGGTTAGGAGTCAATCTTTCTAACCACTGGGCCACTACTTCGAAATTAAGACAGGCATGCAAATTAAATGTATTTTCTGTAGGCCCTGAGGATAACTAATATAATTTTGAATGGATAGATTTCTGACAAATACAGTTTGTTACAAAAGAGACATATTGTTGCATATGTGTACCACCAAACAGTAAAAAGGTAATGCATTCCGTCTTATCTTCTGTTTTTTTGACAGATGGAACTGATATAGAAGATGACCCATCCTGCTCTTGGCCTGCATCATCGCCATCCAGTAAAGACCACACGTCTCCAGGCCACATCGATGACTATGAATATGGTGAAGATAAAGGAGGTGCAGGCCTACCCTACCCATGCCAGTTTTGTGCAAAATCCTTTAGTCGCCTGAGCTTCCTTAAGTGCCACGAGCAGAGTCACAGAGATAAGCTTCCCTTCAGCTGCACATTCTGCAGTCGCTTGTTCAAGCACAAGCGCAGCCGTGACCGACACATCAAGCTTCACACAGGTGACAAGAAGTACCACTGTGGAGACTGTGACTCTGCTTTCTCACGCAGCGATCATCTAAAGATCCATATGAAAACACACGTTGCCAACAAGCCCCATAAATGCCCAGTGTGCCGCCGGGGGTTCTTGTCCACCAACTCACTTCACGGACACATGCAGGTGCATGAACGTGGGAAGGATGGAGCGAATACAAGGTCCCCTCAAGAGTGGAGGTTAAAAGAGACTCGCAAATGCAGCCGCTGTGAGGAGGGTTTCGACATGCCTGAGGAACTGCAGAAGCACATTGCAGAAAGCCACCCAGAGTGCTCTTCTCCAGGAGTGAGTCTCGAACCTGGCCTGCGGTGCATCTACTGCCACGAGCCGTTCAGTGATGAAGGGACACTTCTGAGCCACATCAATCAGGTGCATGGGAGAGATACAAACATCAACATGTGCACTGTTTGCTCTGAGCAATTTCCTACTGTAGAGGAGCTGTACACTCACATGGATATCCACCAACTCCCAGAGTCCAGCAATAGCTCCTGCGTGTTGCCTGTAGGTTATACTTCTGTTTCAAGCACTACTCCAGACTCCAACCTCTCGGTTGATAGTTCGACCATGGTTGAGGCCACTTCTGCAGTGCCCAAGACACGTGGGAGAAGAAAGAGGGCCACCCATAATAACATGTATGGGCGATCTTCCAAACAACCAAAAATCGAATACAGCTGCATTTACTGCAACAAACAAGTTTTCTCAAGCCTCTCTGTGCTGCAGATTCATCTGAAGACCAAACATGTTGACAAGCCAGAACAGGCTCATACCTGCCAATATTGCTTGGAGATCCTTCCATCCCTTTGCAATTTGAACGAGCACCTGAAACAGATCCACAAAGCTAAGGATCCTTTGGGTGTACTGGCTAACCTGTCTGATGACGAGCTGCAGTGCAATTTCTGCCCAGAGGTTCTTGGAAACCTTAATGCTCTGCAAGAGCACATACGGTGCTCCCATGGCTTTCTTAATCCAGTCGCTAAAGAAAGCAATGCATTTTTTTGCCCCAAGTGCTTTATGGGATTTTTAACTGAGACCACTCTAGAAGAACATGTCAGACAGACGCATTGTGACTCTGAAAGCGTACAGTTTGATTCTCCTCTGGCAGTCACTCCAAAAGATCCCATTGTGGAGATCTACTCCTGCTCATACTGTACCAACTCCCCCATTTTTAACAGTGTCATGAAGCTTAACAAGCACATAAAGGAGAACCACAAGAACATCCCTCTTGCTCTCAATTATATCAACAATGGGAGAAGATCTCTGCGAGTCCTGAGCCCCTCATCTCCAGTCTCTGTAGATCAGGCCTCACTTTTCAATCAGAACAGCACTTCCTTATGTTCAAGTGAGTTCATCTGTAACCAGTGTGGTGCTAAGTACACCAGTTTAGACCTTTTCCAGACACACCTAAAGACCCACCTTGATGGTGTCGTGCCACAGCTAACCTGTCCACAGTGCAACAAGAACTTTCCTAACCAAGAGTCTCTTCTGAAACATGTGACTGTTCATTTCACCATCATGTCCACATACTACATCTGTGAGAGCTGTGACAAGCAGTTCACATCTGTGGATGACTTGCAGAAGCACCTTCTGGATATGCACACCTTTATGTTTTTTCGCTGCACTCTCTGCCAGGAGGTGTTCGACTCTAAAGTATCAACTCAACTCCATCTTGCAGTGAAGCACAGTAATGAGAAAAAGGTATACCGATGTACTTCCTGCAACTGGGATTTCAGGCATGAAGCTGACCTTCAAATGCATGTCAAACATAGTCACCTTGAAAACCAGGGTTGTTCACACCGTTGCATCTTTTGCAGTGAGTCATTTGGTACCGAAGTAGAGCTGCAGTGTCATATTACTACCCATAGCAAGAAGTATAATTGTCACTTTTGCTGCAAAGCCTTCCATGCTGTTTATCTGCTAGAACGCCACCTTCGTGAAAAGCACTGTGTGTTTGAGGGAAAGACCCAGAACTGCAGCACCAATGGATCCACGTATGGTAGCGGTGATTCTGTTGCCAAAGATGATGGAGACTTACAGGCCTTTCTGACCAACAGCCATGGAGGAACTGTTGCAGGGGAGTCACATAACAGTCGGGATGGCAGCGAAGAAGACTTTGATACCTCAGAGATCATGTATAGCTGTGACATCTGTGGTGCATCCTATACCATGGAGTCTCTTCTAACCAATCACCAACTTCGTGACCATAACATTCGTCCTGGAGAGAGTGCTATACACAAGAGGAAGGCAGAAATGATCAAAGGAAACCACAAATGCAACGTCTGCTCTAGAACCTTTTTCTCGGAGGGAGGACTTCGGGAGCATATGCAAACGCACTTAGGGCCTGTCAAACACTACATGTGTCCCATTTGTGGAGAGCGCTTCCCTTCCCTACTTACTCTTACAGAACACAAGGTCACTCACAGTAAAAGCCTGGACACCGGAAGCTGCCGGATCTGTAAATTACCTCTTCAGAGTGAGGAAGACTTCCTGGAACATTGTCAGATGCATCCTGATTTGCGCAATTCTTTGACTGGCTTCCGCTGTGTGGTCTGCATGCAGACCGTCACCTCAACTCTAGAACTCAAGATCCACGGCACCTTTCACATGCAAAAGACTGGAGTGACATCTATGAATCAACCAACTGCATGCTCAGCTGCCACAGAATTTCAACACAGTCAAAGTCAAAAATTTGTCAGGTGTGCTGCATGTCTCAAAGAGTTCCACTCTAAGCAGGACTTGGTGAAACTTGACATTAATGGTTTGACATATGGTCTTTGCACGCTATGTGTCAGTGTCGCTGGTAGCAAGAGTTCGAGTGTAAATGGAGGGAAGCCGCTGCATCAAGGGGCTCAAACCTCGATGGGTCCTGCTGCTGGATGGACCCATGGGGAAAGCCTTAGCCCTGGTCCTGTAAAGGGAAAGACTGCCTGTTCTTCCTCATCGTCTTCATCAGTATCACCTTCTGTATCCAAGACCCGCTGTACCAGTTGCAATGTTAAATTCGAGTCAGAGGCAGAGCTTCAAGCTCACCTACAGACAGTGCACAGAGACCAAACACCAGAAGCTGCTCTGTTACAGACCCCCAATGGCTCCCCCTTGTCACGAGTTAGCCCAACCCAAAGTGACGAGGTAAGGTGTGCCTTTCAGTAAACCTACAGTGCATGCTCAGTATTTGCCATTAGTATATAAATAGCGATATTGGGATTTTTTATTGGTTTATACCAATTACATTATAATGGTTATTTTGATGGTCTCATTTAGACATTCTGTTGACTATACGTAATTTTGCTACAACATGTCAACTAACTCTCATTGATGGGGGACTATCAAAATAAAGGGTTTCCAAAAGGAGTGCAATTATATTATACATTATAAGGGACATCATACATCAGCATCATACTCCAACACAATTAATTACTATTTGGTGTTTCTCTTTCCCACTCTTTAGAAGAAGACTTACCAGTGCATCAAGTGTCAGATGGTCTTCTACAGTAAATGGGACATTCAGGTCCATGTGGCTAATCATATGCTAGGTAAGACTGTTTTGGATTTGTAAGAAGTGGCTAAACATTTGTCAATTCAACTTCAATGCCAATTTTGGGAATTGCTATTAAGTGTGACCATGTAACTTGTATTACTGGAATACGACTCTTGTATATAGTCAAGGATAAAACAGGGTTTTAAAACATAAATGTGCTTAAATATTTCAGTTTGAGTGTTAAAAAAAAATGGAGCAAAATTTTAGGGTGGAATGTTTGTGTATTTGAGGAAAATAACAGATTTACTGTAGTCAAGGGTCTTATGTGGTTATCTCCCTTACCTGTTCTTTATTCATTCATTTATTCATTCCTATTCATGTTTTGGTGTGTTTTATTGAAAAGGAAAATGTGTCAGAACAGAATTGCCTCTCTGCTGGTGAAGCATGTTCCATTTTTCTTAGTAGAGATAGAAGCTTTATATTTTCAGTTGGTTCTGCTGAAACCCATTCTGTTGCAGTCTCCTATGAAGTTTGTGTATATCTGGACAGTAATTCCCTATAAACCAGCATTTGTCAAAAAACAAAGGCCTGATTTGAGAAGCTTTACATATATTTTCCCTTGAAAAAGGGCCCACATTCTGCTTTTAATGGCCATCTGTAAAGATGCAGTGAAACAGGGCTGCAGGGTTATCTGCGCTCAGCTGTCAGTGTTATTATGCTATGTAATGGAGCGGGGACTATGCTCTTCGGGGTGTTGTTTCTAGGCACATGTCCCTGCTATATTGCCATCCATAAATTTAAATATGTAGAGAATGGGATGCTATTAAGCATGAGCATAAAAGCTAGTAGGTCCTTGTAACCTGGCCTTGTGGTTCGTAAATATAAAAAGGTGTGCTTTGTTTTGTTTTGTTTTTCCTGGCAGATTTTATTCACAGTCATTAATATTGTTGATTTCCACAGAGACATTTTCCAGAAGGCAGTCGGATAAGGTAAGAAGGTGGAGGTAGGTGTGAACTGGACAGTAGGGACTGATCTTGGCCACAGGAGCACTGAAGTGCCTGTGGATAGAAAATCACAGTGTGATCGGCCCAAATCCAGATTAGCTGTTTAGTTGGTTAGTCTTTTGTTAAAGATGTAGAAAGGTCTTCCTTTGGTTTGATTTGTGTGCATGATCCAGCCAATGACACTTGATCAGGTCAGCATAACCCCAACATATTTGAGATTTTATGTGATCAGGCAAAAAGAAAAGGGGCAAATTTCCATCCTCCTCTAAAGCTTTTGCCATGTTGGTGGGCCACCTTCTCAAGGACGGTCACACATGGGGTGGGGGTGGCTGATTACAGTAGCTCATGCTCACACAGCAAACACATCCAGCCTTGTGTTGCTCTGGTGCGCTGCTGGGGGGGAATGGCCTGGGCGGCCCAGCCAGAGTAGGTGGGTGAGGTGGATGGCAGAGAGCAGTTGGTGCAGGCTTGGAGCAGTGTAGGATGCACATTTGTTGTCCAGCAGGCCACTCTGTGTGAAGCAGCGCTGTGGGCTGATGTCCTGCTGAAAGCAAAGAGGAGAAAATCTTCTGAATAAAAAAAGGCATTTCTTTACAATATTCTATCTCATTTTGTTGACCTTTCTAAACAGGCTCTCATTTGAGCAGATCCTTTCACTCAGTAAGAATAAAATATATATCCTCTGTGTGTGTGCGTGCATGTGTGTGTGTGTGTGTGTGTGTGTGTGTCTGTGTGTGTCTGTGTGTGTCTTAATTCTTGAATGAATCAACCATTTGAATGAATTGGCAGATTTAGTTTCTTATTTAGAGTATAATTTCATTAAACAATAATACAAATAAAAACATTAAAGTGATAGTTGTAGTCTAAATGTTTATGTATAATACATTTTATGTTAAATCAAATAAAATATTTATTTTTAAAGTTTCAGTTTGTAATGTCTACTTGATACTTACTCATTTAACACAAAAATAGCTTTAAATAATCTTTTGTAGGTGTTTTCACAGTCAAATTTATTTTGAGATTAACTAGATTAATTAATGGACACCATGCAATTAATTGGCAAAACAATTTTATCTACCGACAGCCCTAATATAAATATAGAAAGAAAAATATGTTGTTTATAAATGAAATATATTTATATTTAATATAAATTATATGAATAAAAATATACATGTAAATACATTTAAATATTTTCAAAATATATGCAGTATGTGTATTTTGATATATACATAATAAAAATACACACACAAGTAAACAAAAACTTTTATCTTGGATCTTGATTAATCATTTGACCGCAATTTAGATGTTTAGATTAATCGAATAATCGTTTGAATATTTTTGTTCTGCTTTAAATAAGGACAATAATTCTGATGTGATTACTAACACAGTAAATCAAATGTAGATTACATGATTCTAATTTTAACTGCAGTTTGTTATTAAACACTACATATGAAGTTAATATATTTTAAATGTAATGCATTGCAACAATAATTAAAAATGTTTAATGACAATGTGTAATGACATATGTTTCAATATACATACCCCTCCCCCCACTCGTGCAAAATATGTGCATATGTATTAGCATTAGTATTTACATTTACATTTATTCATTTAGAAGACACTTTTATCCGAAGTGCCTTACAATTTTGGAATATATCAAGTGATTAATCTTAAAGAGGCAAAAAGACACAGGAATGACTCTTTATACCAAGTTTCACATGTTGTTCAAATAAGTACTAGCTAGACTGGGGATTAAGTAAAGAGTAGCAAAGGTTTTCTTAGTTTTTTATTTATTTATTTTTATTTTATTTTTTTAGGATTAAGTCAGATGGTGATGGGAAGATCATTCCACCAGCCAGGAATGGTGAATTAAAATTTTCTTCATAGTTATTTTGTGGCTCTCTGTGATGTTACCACAAGGCGTTGTTCACTAGTAGATCTCAGACTTCTGGAGGGAATGTAAATTCACAATAGTGAGTGGAAGTAGGTGGGTGCTGAGCCCCTGGCTGTTCTAAACGTAAAAAAAATAAATAAATATCCAAAGCGACTTACAATTGGGGGATACATAAAGCAATTTTTCTTAAAGAGGCCAACAGACCCAGGAAGTGCTTGTAATGCCAAGTTTTAGACATTTTTCAAATAACTACAAGCTAGAAAAAAGGAATAAATGAAGAATTATTTATAAATACCTTTATTTATTTATTTATTTTTACGATGAAGCCCAAGTAGTTTCGAAAGAGATGAGTTTTCAGCTGTTGCCTGGGAAGATCATTCCACCAGCCAGCAATGGTGAATGAGAATGTTCTGGAAATGGATTTTGAGCCTTTCCGTGATGGTACCATGAGGCGTCGCTCACTAGTGGATCTCAGATTTCTGGAGGGGATGTAGATTCGTAATAGCGAGTGGAAGTAGGCGGGTGCTGAGCCTGAGGCTGTTCTATATCCAAGCATCAATGTCTTGAACTTGATGCGAGCCGCAACCAGTAACCAGTGCAAAGAGATAAAGAGAGGTGTTACATGGGCTATTTTGGGTTCATTGAAGACCAGTCATGCTGCTGCATTCTGAATCATTTTGGTTTGATTTGTGCTTGATTGAAGTCCAGCCAGAAGTGCATTGCAGAAGTCCAGCCTAGAAATGACAAGGACCTGGAAAAGAAATTGTCCAGCATACTCTGTAAGAAAGGGCCTGATCTTTCTGATGTAAACCTGTGCAACCAATGCAAATCTGTAAGATCAAGCAGTCTTTGCGATGTGGTCTTTGAAGGTCAGCTGGTAATCAAAGGTTACACAAAGATTTCTGACCAAAGTTGATGGGGAAATTTTAGAAGAGCTTGATGAAGAAATCATCCTGTAGAGTTGGAGTGGCAGGGGAAGACAAGAAGCTCAGTCTTTGCCAGGTTGAGCTGTAATTAATATTCTTTTATACATGCCAAGATGTCCGCCAGGCAGCCTGAGATCCATGCAGCTACCGTTGGATCATCTGGTTGAAATGAAAGATAGAGCCGTGTGTCATCAGCATAGCAATGGTAGGAGAATCCATGTGCCTGTATGATGGGACACAGTGATGGTGTGTATATGGAGAAGAGGAGGGGTCCTAGAACTGATCCCTGAGGTACCCCAATGACAAGTTGATGTGCTTTGGATACCTCCCCTCCCCAAACCACCATTAAAGACCTATCAGTAAGATATGATTCAAACCAGAGAAGTGGAATCCCTGTGGTGCCCAGTGATTAGAGGGCAAACAGAAGGATCTGATGAATGACGGTGTCAAAATGAGCAGATAGATCCAGCAAAATAAGAACTGATGATTTGGAATAAGCTTTTGCAATCTGCAGGGCTTCTGTGACTGAGAGTAGTGCAGTCTCCGTTGAATGGCTACTCCAGAAACCTGACTGGTTAGCATCCAGTTTTTTGTTCTGTGAAAGAAACAATGATATCTGGTAGAAAACAACACTTTCGAGGATTTTCGCTTTGAAGGGAAAGAGAGAGCTGTAGCTATCTGTAAGCAAAGTGTTTAATGTAGGTTTTTTTAAGCAGTGGGGTTACCCAACCTTGCTTGAATGCAGTGGGGAAGGTGCCTGTGAGTAGAGATGTGTTGATGATGTGTGTAAGTGCTGGTAAAAGTGTAGGAGAGATTGCTTGAAGGAGGTGTGAGGGGATTGGGTCTAGAGGGCATGTTGTAGGATGACTGGAGAGGAGAAGTTTTGATATTTCTGCCTCAGTAAGGGGACAGAAGGAGAAGATGGGAGTGTTAGGGCTAAGAACTGACTACTTATCGTTCTGGTTTTGTCTGTGAAGAATGTGGCGAAATCATCAGCAGTTCCAGAAGTGGTGGAGGGGGAAAGAGGAGATAATTGAATGTTTTGAAGAGAGTACATGTGTCTTGAGTGCAGTTGATCTAGTTGTGGAAATATGAATATTTAGCAGTATGGACTTCAGCAGAGAAGGATGAAAGCAAGGACTGATACATCTTCAGGTCTGATGGAACTTTTGATTTGCACCATTTTCTCTCTGCTGCCTTGAGTTTGATCCGGTGCTCACAAAGAACATTGGATAACCAGGGTTTAGAAGGGGCGTATATCGTCTAGACAAGAAGCGAAGGTTTCATCTAAAAGTAACTGGTATGGGGGATGGGGGCACACAGGTAGCAAAATGTAGTTTAAATGTAATGAGGAAATGTAGGGGTTATACCAGAATGTTGTCTGCAATACAATTTTGTGTGTAAATTTACTCAGGTTGATTGCCTGATTCGTGCGTGCTTGTAGTGGTAAGTTGTTTCAGATCAAATGGAGTGAATGGAAGTCTGTAGCATAAGGCTTGTCAAGATGAATGTTGAAGTCGCCAAAGTGTAAAAGTGGACTGCCGTCCTCCGGGAATGAGGGCAGGAGGCCATCCTGCTCTTCTAGGAAGGTGCCTAGAATTTGCCCTGGAGTTTTATAGGAGCTGTTACAGTGATCGCATGAGATTCAAATGAGTTATAATTGCATAGGGGAGAGTGGGTTGAGTATTTGCAATTGCTAGAAATGAAAAGACCAGTGCCCCCACCCTGGCCAACCTGATGGGGGCTGTGAGAGAAAGAGAAATTGTTAGAAAGAGCAGCTGGGGTTGCTGAGTCTTCTGAACAAATCCAGGTCTCAGTCAAGCCCAAGGCACTGAGTGTGTAGTTTAAGGGAAAAGCAGAGAACAACAGAGAAAGATAGAGGTGCAGTAGAGGATGTAGGGATATGATGCATGTTCGCAACATTGTGTTGCCGTCTGCGTGTGACATTAGAGCATTTTCCAGATACAACATAAATGTTTTGAAACACATGATAGAGTTGAAAAACAAGGGACAGAAAAGGAAACTGAGTAAAGGGAAGATAATAAATAGTACTTAAGTGCATTGCCTGTGTCGTTGAAGTCGCGCAGGTAAAGTCGCATGTCTTTACACTTGTTGGTCTTCACACAAGGCTGAATGCTTCCACTGATGCGTCCATGTCAGTGCACAGACATCATATACATACATAGTCTAAGATACTGAAGTGAAAGCAGCTGTGGCTGCCTTTGAATTAGCACAGGCAATAGCCTATAGCAGGGCAATTCCTTCAAATGGAGACTAGTTCACACTTAAATGCAGAAAGGGAGCAGTACGAATTACACAGGCTCCTTCTTAGCAGAGGGCAATTATTATAATCACCAGTAAATGCAATCAAAAATGCAAATGCCAACAAAAATACAAAGTAGAAATAGGCAGAAAACAAAATTGTCCTTCCTAACAGCAAGTAATAATTCGAACAGCAGATCTATAAACAAGTATTATGCAAAACACTCACGCGCAGCCGTTCGTCTCTTCTGTAGACTAATCGCTTGTCCCATTAAACATTAAATTTACACTACGTTCATAGTTAATATATTTTAAATGTAATGCATTGCAACAATAATTAAAATGTGTAATGACATAAGTTCTACCAGAAAGACTCGGGAGATAGAAGAATGTACGAAGCATACATTTATTGACAGCTCAGCGAGCACAATTATAAATTTCTTTGGCGGAAGGCCCCGTCCATGGTTCGTAATCCGAGGGTAGCAAATCTGCATTTCCTGCCTGAAGACGAAGGCAGGGGCGCAGCAGACCCCCCTGGAAGGTAAGGACAGGACCATCCTGGTGGTGGTGGGGAGGGTGGAGGTTGTTGTCGCGTTGGCATCTGCGAACTCAAACATGTGTAAGTATGATCTTTTATACAGGAGTATAAAGACGTGATTGGATAATGATGAAGGTAATTAGGGACGAAGTGATTGAGTCTTCCTGGCAGAACTTAAGCTAAAGCTTCCATTTTCAATAGAAATGACTTAAAAATATATATGTAAGTTAACCATAAAAGTTTCCCAGTAAACTCAGCAGTACACTTTAACCACACTTTAAAAACAATAACATTTATTGTGAATTTACACATAAAGATGCAATAAAGACCTATTTAAAAGGGCAGATAAACACTTAAGCTGCATCTAAAATATATTTCAACTATAATACATTTTTTGTTGTAGTAAGACATTCATTATCTGAAAATATTACATTCAGTTCTTATCCATTCATATTAAAGTATATTATTTCCATAATAAGTGCTTACTTTAAATGTGTGCTGATGTGTAGTACTTCGCAACTGTTACACATGACTTGAAATACATTCTGTAGATTTTTAGAGGTCTCTGTGTTTGTGGCGTTACTCGGCTCAGTTTAGTTTCTCTTGCTTCTTATTGCTGTGCCCCCCTGGGCCCTTCTGGTGAACAGGATGCTGATTAGTGAACTCTCTCATTGAAGTCCTTCATGATGTCCTCTGGCTGCAGTCATGGAACCCTGTGGAATGTTCTAATAAGATTCAGGTGCTTCAAACCAGTGGACACACGCCAGATCTCTCCCAGCTCCCAGCACCATGGTTTATAACTGGCCTGGCTATAAAATAAATCAACACCTTGAGCTCAACTTCATCTGAATACCCTGTGGAGCTTTATATTCATATGGACCATAAAGTTTTTTTTAAAGCAACTTAAACTCTTTTATGATTGGTTTCATTCTAATTTATATTATTTTTTTGCTATTTAAGTTGAGTTGGAACAGTTGGCTTGTAACAAATGTTTACATTTTGTACACGATTAGCATATACATACAGTATTGTAAGCAAATACTTTTTATGTAAGCCCCACCACCATAATATGTAGACTTCAATATTTTGGTAAGAAGTTTCTCTTCACCTGTTATCTTAGACACTAGCACATTGTGAATTGACTCAGCCTCCTTTGTCTCTTTTGACAGGGATTTTTTATTTGATTTAATGAAAATTCTAAAAATCATCATTCATGTTCACCTGAAGAAAGGAAGTCATATTCATCTGGGATGGCATGACGATGGGAATTTTGTATGACTTTTTTTTTTTTGGAATATCCCTTTAATTACAGAGGAGACAACAGTGAAAGTGTTAATGTAAAACATTCTTGAGATAAAGGTGAAAGTTAATAAAACATGGTTAGTTATAATAAAATATTTTTTCAATCAAGCAGTTTTTAAATGAGTGAATATATGGTTCAATTGTGTGCATTTACAGTACATAAAATAATAGCTAAGAAGTTACCCAAAGCAAGACCACAAATAATCAATTTTAGTAAAAAAATCTTTGTTATGTGAATTTTCAGCATCTTTCATTTCAATGCTATAGACATAATTATTCATTTGAACAATTCGAATAGTGTTAGTGTGAAAATTTGGTTTCTTGAAAGCTCATATAGAGCCTAAAGTGCCTGTAGTTGAAGAAACACCCATATACAATATAAATAAATAATCTCCACTGATTAGCTTTGTAGCTGCTGGTGTTGAAATGCCCTTGAAAGACGACAATCAGCATTTCATTAACCATTTAGCACCCCAACACACACACACACACACACACACACACACACCTTGAGACTCAAACCTGAAACACTCTCTCTCTTTGATTAATTTTTTTATATTTCTAATTACTAATTAACTTTAGAGATTTCTTAGGTAGTTCTCCTTCATTGTGGTGCATGGAGGACAACAGATCATTAGCTTCAATAATGAGTGTGGATGGGGCAGATAATGGCCGGTGATATGCCCACACTGACAGCTGGATTCACAAGACAAAGGGTTGTGTCAAATACAGTGAGCTTCTGTTGCTCACATGTTTCATATGTTGATGTGAAAGGTTTATCCATTTAAATATTTCTTAATATTAGATATATTTAGATAGATTTCATTAATATTGTTGTTGTTGACAGCAAGTTGACAGAGTCGTGTTGTTGTCAAAGCATCAGAGCTCAAATCAATCCTGCTAATCAGATCCAACACACAGATCCAAACTAATTAGGTAGGAATTAGCAAAATCATCTACCATCATTTTTTGAAAATGGCTGCATGCTTCTAGCTCTCACTCACAAAACAAATCACAGTCGTATTTCTTTTACAGTGGAGCTGCATAAAAATAAATATACATTGTGTGTGTGTGTGTGTAGGTTTTTTTGCATGGAAAATGTTCACACACAGGTTTTGCACACATACAATAAAACTCTTTTTCTCAAATATGACAGGTCGCCGCTTTCCATCTCATTGCTGCAACAAGCATTTTTTTATTGTGTTTAGACCTGAATTTGAGCATATGCATATAGATATTGCACCTTGCAATTTCTAAAGAACTTTGTTGTTGTAATATCTTTCATCTTGAAATTTTCAGATCTACTGAAACGTATCTCTAGACAAATTCCCCCGAACAAAACATTACTGATGAAAAAAGTGCATGTTCATTTGGGAAATCATTTAGAACTTAAAGTCATTTTCAAGGTTCACCAGTGTGGCATGCTCAACATTTCCCATCATTAAGAGCATGAAGTGTTAATTGCAGTTTGATCTCATTAGTGATTAGAGTCATTTTGTTAGAGCATCTGAACTTCTCTGATAAAGACTCCTTGCTTCTTAATGGCAGGGTTGTCTGCCGGTGTCTGCTAACTCTGCCGACTTTGGGGAAAGATGCTTACGCTGTAATGATTATTATCATTATGAAGTATGAAGGTGCCAAGCGTTGGTGACCCAGCTGTTCATTAAAGCAGGTTTTTTATTCTGTGTTTTTATTTATTTTTTTCGTAGCTGGAGTCTGAGTATCCACCCATGAGCAAACCTCCACCTGTGTAAAGTCCATCTCTGTCCACATGACAACATTAGCTCTCTTCTTTGACCTCGACAGAAGTCTTCTTCATGTAATATGATAATAATCTGTTCAGAATAAACATCATTTAATTGCATTTTTGTTTAATGTATTTGAATGGGAATATTTGCCCTGCAAACTCTGCTCTAAAGTATAATTTTGATTAAAAATGAAACAAATCTGTACTCATCTGCTGTAAACAAAGTGTATGTTATTACATACTGCATTTAGTTGAATAACTTCCTGTCGGCTATCTAATATCTGTCTATCTACCTTGCTGATGCTGGCCACATGCTCTGCTGTTTGAGATACAGGAACCTCGTTAAAACGCAGTACCAAGTTAAAAATAGATTGGCAAATTAACCCTGCGAGCCAGTGCATTCTTTAATGCTGGGCTTTGTTTAGGTGTTTTCAAATAGAAAAAAAAAGATGCATTCTATTAGAACACTTTTTTAAATGTCAACTAAAAGACTGTTAGTCTAGAGTGAATGTTTAGTTTTTCACAGCAATCATGAGTGGAGAAGAGCTCTATTTTAACTCCTCTGTCCATTTATACCAACACAAGATTGCATTGCATTCTTACAACTATCCATGCATTTCTTTAAAAAAAAGATTAATCTAATTATTTATCTATCTATCCATCCATCCATCCATCCATCCATCCATCTATATACAGTGCCCTCCATAAGTATCTGATGTGAGCAGAAGTATTGGAACAGTTTCCTCACAGGTCTTTCTTAGTGTTCAGTTGTGTCCTGCTGCATTAATTCTTCAGATATTAAAAGCAGGGAATGTGTCTTATCAGTTATATCCATTGCTTCTGCCTTTCAAAGTCTTGCATTCAATGGTGACACACACAAATCAGGATGAAGACGAGGAAGCCGACTCTGAAAGAAAAGCAAGCAATTTGGATGCTAGAAGAAAAGAGGAAGTCAATTAGAACTATAGGAAAAACAAAGGGCATGGAGAAATCAAGAGTTTGGAAACTACCGGCAATATCAGAAACCAACGATGACCTGATCAGCTGAGAAAAACAAGAAAGCTGGGGTGATTTGACACAGAATTATAGAAGCTACACAGCAAGATGCAAACCTCTGATCAGCACCGAACATAGAAAGGCAAGATGCTTCACAAATGTGAGCCAATAGAGTTTTGGTTGAGTCGATGGACCGATGAGACAAAGATTAACCTTTATCTGGTGATAAGTGACTGGAAAGCAAAAGTGTGGAGAAAAAAGGGAACTGCAAATGATCCTAAGCAAGCGGCAGTAGCAGAATGAATTTGGAAGGGTACGAAATCATCTTGTCTACCAATATTCAAGAAAATGCCACCGAACTCATTAGAAAGCACCTTATATTGGATCAGGACAATGACCTAAAACACCCTACCAGTTCAGTCAAGGACTTTATCAGGGCAAAGAAATGTAAAGTCTTAGATTGCTCAAATCAATATCCAGATTTAAATAACAGCTTTTACATCTGCCTTAAATTCATCTGTTCCAATACTTATGCTCACATCAAATAGTGGGATGAACTCTAAAAGTGTGGTCCTTTTTAATTTGGTAAAACATGTATGTGTCATAAGACTTAATAATAAAATGTGACATTCTGTAGATTTGTTGCATATTCATCTTTTAATCATATTTGCAAATGTCTTGACTGCACAGCAGAGAAAGCAATTGTGTCTTTACTGTTCTAATACTTATGAAGGGCACAGTATATATAAAAAAAACAAGTAAATGTTCTTTGGAAGCCATGTGCAGAACTGTCACGGGAGCAGAACCCTTTCAAAAGGTGCTAACATGTACTTTTAAAGTATTAATACTGTATGTAGTTCAAAACTCCTAATATGTACCTTTAAAGTATCAATATGTACCATTTAGGGGTAAATAAGGTTCAGTGATGCACCTTTTAGCTTTTGTCCATTTGGTTACGTACCTGAGGGTTGTGCCTTTTATTAAAAAAGAATTCTGAGAGTGTTCCTCTGTCACCTTTTAGATAAACACATCTTTCTACATGTGTAATACCTGTAATAAGATGTTGATTAAGATTTAAATGACCATTCAGCAAAAGAGGATGATAAAAATAAATAAGTGTAAGGGAGGGGATCATAAAAAATGATTGCAGTATTACCGTGTGTTTGTCGTGTTGCTAGGGTGCTTGTTCTGATAGCCCTGTCAGGGCTTGTTGTGCTGTAATGGCTGTCTGTATAATCACTTACATACCGGTCATGTGTATACAGTCTGCCTTTCGGTTCTTCTCTCCTGTGCTCTGGGCTCTGGGTCCTGACGCGGCCAGACTGCCGGTTGTTTGCCAGCTCGTGTGTCCGTGTGGAATTGAGGCGGTATGAAAGCGGCGTCCCAAGCTGCCCGTTTGCTTGCCTTCATCAGCATTCCACCGATGAGAGTAATTAAAGCTCAAATTAATTCTGCTGTAAGCAGACGAGCCGCTGAATAACTGATATTGGAGGCGCGATGATGAATGCGCCACATCAAGGGTGAAGCCCTGGAGACACTGCAGAAAAAAAGACATCTCCTTTTGTCTGCTCTCATTTTTACACTGGCTCAGTTCCATAACCTAGTGAGCTGCCTTATTGCCTTCATGGGCAGCTGCCTTCTCGGTCCTCAGTCCCAGGTTTGGAGCACTATTATACATAGGTAGCATAGATAATAAATAGTTCTCGTGTGAACGAGTGTAGACTCACTTTACGAATGATTGTTTTATAGTTTGAAGTCCACGTTTCTGAGCTACTACCAAAACAGACACATTGAAATCGACTGTACAGGAGGAATGGAACACCATTCTTCCAAATGGTATTCTCTCTTTCTGTGTTTTGATGATGTCGAACACATTGGGTTGAGATCTGATGACTATGAAGGCCATAACTTATGACCCATGCCCAGTGGAGCCAACCCATGCCATCAAAATTCACCTGACTTCACAACATAACCACCAGATTCCCAAATATTTCCTAGAATTTGTCACCCGTCTTTGAATATACTTGATGTTGTTCTGCATATATGTGACCTGTGCTGGCAAAATGAGTCACAATGAGCAAATTTTCAAAAAGTTATTTCTATTTTCTCATTCTCATTAAAAGACCTTCAAAATGATGTATGATTGGTTGGAAATTGGAGGGAAAATGCCTGAGCTACATCTGTTGATAGTTAAAGTTTTCTGAAATTTCCAAAGCAAATTCACCAGCAACATTGCATTTTTTCCTCCAGTTCTTTTCTTAATAATAATAATTACTGTATTAATAATCACAATATACATTATTTTTTATTATTATAAATAGGAACAGATAAAAAAAGTATACAGATATAAGAAAAAAATACTGCATTTCATTTTGCACATACATAAAAGCAGAAGTAAAACAAATAATCAAAGGTAAAAAATAAATAATAAATTGATTATTAAAAATACAAAAGCAGTTCAATCAAGAGCAGCGAGTGATTTCCTTTTTTCTTTTATTGTTAGATTAACATTGAGACAGACATATCAGGTGTAATGCACAGATCTCCTATAATGTTACACGTTTTCTCCAATAGCTCCCCAAATGTTTACCTAAGGCATAAAAGATTATGTCTGCGTGAAAACTTAAACACTGTAATTCTGTATATTTATCATGATAACGTGCAGTCAGAAGTGCCGATGATATTCAGCGTGAGAAGCAAGCAGAGAAAAGGTACACCTAAAGATAATTTTAAATGTTTACTGTCTGGAGCATTGATATTACTAGATGAGGGCTTAATGAACTTATTTGTTAACGAAAACCTCAAATTTCACTAAAATTGACATTTTTTTTTCACTTTTTTTTTTTTTTTTTTGCATGTAGCTCAAAATTAGTCTTAGCGCAATCCGACTCATTTTGCCAGCACGGCAAGCACCTTACCCTGTTCTGCTGGAAAACTGTGGCCAGATGGAGGAATTTGATTATGCAGCAGTGGAAGACCAAATGATCTGTTGGATCCAGAGTCGCTCTGTGAGAGAGAGAGTCTAAAATGGCCTTCTGGTGTGAGTGGGCTAGCCCTCTTTCCAGAAAGAGGCAGCCGCTGGGGTGCAGTAATGTAGAAGCCCTTTTCCAACAGCCAGCTGGGCCATTTAGGAACTGCTATCCCCACAGCAGACACCCAGCAGCCTCCGAGCAGCTTGACTTCACCATATGTGGAGGTTTTTTAATGCTCCACCTGGTTTCCCCGGAGGAAGTCGCGCCACTGGGATCCCGGGAGCAGGTGAAATGTTCTTAATGCAGCCAACAGTGTGAGAGAACAGCCTGATGCGGATGACCTTGGAGGCTGTGCCTGCACTTCAGGAACACGGCCAGTTGGATGTTTTACTCCACACAACCCATATCCTCATATCCAGATATGTTTCTACTTAAAGTGCCCCTATTTTGCCATTTTAAGGTTGCTAATATTGTTTTATGATACTCCTAAAACAGGTTTGCATGCATGCAAGGTCAAAAAACTTTCAAATTTGACCTAATTTCTAAATTATTCATAAAATGACTCGAACGAACGAAGCCGTTCAAAGAACCAGTCTCTCTAAACCCCTCCTTTCCGCGAGCCATCACTTCTGTAATTGGTCAGATTGGGCAGTCCTTTGTGATTGGTCCAGAGCACTAAAGAGATCTCTCTGCGGCTCTGGATTGGTCTACTGCTTACAGCGCGTGAAACGAAACGCCAACTGCAATGACAGAATGACAGCCCTGGAGATTTGTCAATACATAGAAAAGATTGTATGGATTGTAGCTTACCAACTCGAGCCGGAGTCTGATGATGAAACGGTTGAAGTGGTTGATTGCCAAGAAACTGATTCACAAACATGAAGGACAAGCAGGACATTTCTCAGTGGTAAATGTCAAGTGTTGACAGGTTTGTGGTCATTATGAGATTTGATCAACCAAATTTACTCTCACAGCGTAGGACAACAGCTTCTTCTCGAAATGATGTTAATCACACAGAAAGTTTAGTTTGTGGGCAGGCAAGTTGGCGACGTAAAATGTGGGCAGACATTATGCAAGCATGTTAATTCATGATGTAGAGCCATAACAGAATAAGATTCAAATTACTGACAACTCATTTAGGCGATTGCAGCCAACTTTTTATTTATTTTTTTACAGATAATAACTTTTTTTTTTGTCGGCTTCACAACTGTGCAGATAGTTTATGTTCACATATAGCTACATGAAACACTGCATAAAAGGTAATGGGTGAAAATGCATAACAGGGGCACTTTTAAACACTGGAGATAAGAGTATAATTGCCCCCCCCCCACCCCCCGACATACACAATAGCATATAATCTCCAAAGACCTGAAGTGGGAACTCTAAATGCTCTCAACAGTGGAAAAGTTACTATTACACAGCTTCTGAAAGAGTACTGAATGTTTGGATCAAAACACGGCGAAGAAGCAGAAACGAGCGATCGTGTATGTAAGCATATGCATATGTAAAATAACGCAAACGTCAAAAATGAACAAGAATATAGATAAAATCTGCCATGAGCTAATGAAATGTCAGTCCAGGAAGTAGTGTAGGGCCATGCAAGCTTTGGATGTGTTGATGGAAGTGATTTATTCCATCTGTGTTTTGATCATCAATCTGAATCTGATCAGGACATAGTCTTTGTGTGCAAAATCTGGCTTTTTTAAAAAGGAAACTTACCCATATTCAAGTGTTTATAAAATATAGAATAAAACAGCATTGTTTTTTTTTTTTAAGTAGAGGCGCTGTTCTTTTCACGTAATACTTTTCAGGTATTCATACAAAAAATTAAGAAGGCAATTAATTTTTATTTAATAAATATTCAATAAATTCTGGCAGTGGCTGTGACTTAATTTTTTTTTTTACTTTTGGGTATTTTGATATCAAAAAACAAATTGAGGTCAAAAAACCCAGTTGAGGTGCCAAAAAGTAACACAAAAATAACAATGCATTACTTTTCAAAAAGAGTAACTAAGCAACAAAATGAGTTACTTTTTTAGGGAGTAACTTAATATTGTAATGCGTTACTTTTAAAAATAACTTTCCTAACACTGGTCATGTGTGCTGAGAGAATGATTAGTGATTCTTTAATCAGCTTCAATATTAATGGAAATGGGCTAAGAAAAACAAAACAAAAAACCCACACACTCTTAAAAAAAAAATAAAAAAAATAATGAGTTTATGAGTCTCTTTATGGAAGTATTATACCAACATGTTACAATATACAGAAATATTGTCCCTTCAGTTTATTTGGACAACAACATTCAGCTCTATGCTACACTATACTATACGACTCTATACTACAGCGTGTTATTTGAAAAGATTTCCAACTCCATTTAGGCTCAAATGAAATTGAAAATGCATGAAGACATTGCAGATTGTATATAGAAAGGCTGTGTTCCCCCATTGGAAGGCTGCATGAGTTCAGTGTACTTCGACCTCAGTGGCGTTTGTGTTGGTGTGTTGTTTTTCTTCTGCGTGGTCTTCTTGACAGGTCTGGCAGCAGATCAGAGCTAGTTTTCTACTGGCAGGAGTCAGGGGAAGCTGATTTCCTCCAAAGCAAACAGTCATCTGAGTTGAGGCTTTTCACCGGACAAGCAGCACACGTGTTCATGAGCACATATGGAAAACGGGTGACTGTAGAGTGGAAAATGGAGCTATTCGCACATTGTCTTTATTAATGGACAGCGGTTCCATGAGAGCCTTGTTTTTGCAGCTGTTGCCTCCATTGCATTGGATATTTCTCTGCTTGTTCCTCTCACAGTGCCCACATTACTCAACCTGGCCAGCGTCACATTAGGTAAACTGATCACATGTACCCTTCAGGTACCTCATCACCTGGAATTTACCATGGTAATCCGGCCCTGACTCAACTGAACGGTTTCCCTTGAGACGAGATGTCAGCCGCTCTGAGTACACATCCAGTGGGAGTGAATTACTGAAGTCTTTCTTCTGCTCCTGTGTTTCGTGTGTGTGTGTGTGTGTGTGTAATTGCAAGCGTAGAGGGAGCGTGTCTCTCAGTTTTGTGATTGTGAGGTGCAGACAGCTGCCCGAGGGCTCCCCCTCGCCTGCCTCGCCTCACACATCAATACAGACACACACACAACACATTCTCCCACAAGGGCGCCTAACCTCAAAATCCCCGGCTAATGGGAGCCACTGCAGTTCTCATGCACAGTTTTGTGTAAATGTGATGCCAACAGATATTTCCTTCATGAAGGAAAGGAAAAATACTGTTCATCACATCATTGCTGCATTTGATACTTCCTAAATTGATTATTTTTCACTGTGTTTCTTTAAAGACCCCATGAAATTATATGAGTTTTGGGCGTTTAGTTCTTTTATAATAGTTTTGAAGTATATAAAATATATAATTAAACTTTTTTGGGAGTATTACTTGCACTAAAATAGTGTCACTATTGACGAGGACTGCATGATCTTTGAATAATAAATGTCTTTAAATACAAAATATTTAAAGTGTATCTAAAGCAGACTTGCCATACCTCCACTTTAGCACAGTCGAATACACTTCATATCTTTAGTTGTACGACAGGACAATTAAACTGCATTAAGTACAAAATTACAAAATTGTTCCAATTTAGTAGACATTTAGTATCCTAGTTTAGTATACAAAAAGTACAATTGCATTTTTATTAAGTACCTAAATATGTAAATGTATTGTAGTATACTTAACATAAAATAAAGTTTTTCACATACATTTTAGTATTTATTTTTTTACTAGGGTATGCATTTAAAATTTACAGTCATGTTCTACCAGGAAACAGGAAGTCAGGAAACCTCTATAAAATGTGCTGCACACATCTGAATATTTGGGTTGAACTGTTCTGGAGCAATGATGTAAATACAACTTAACCACTGATTTCTAGTTGTGTCCTCTTTTGGAAGACCAAACAAAGTCGTTTTGATTTCACAATGAAACACACAGCGTCTCTACGACATGGTGCCGACAGCCACAACAATAAAATACGCCTTTTTTGCGTGAACATTTGGGCGGCGTTATGCAAATCTTCCCACATCGTGACATAGACACGTGGGGTGTATTTGAACAAGGAATTTTAGGAGGATGCGGACAGGTCTTAACTTTTATAAAGCATGAGTATGTTTCTTGCCATTTTTCTGTAAATGTAACAGTTTAAATGTTTTATTTTTTATTTTTATGAACTACGTGTGGCCTCATCTAACACTTTCATCTTAAGAACTGCAATGCATTCTCTTGATATCACAGAATTGTTGAATTGATAATATTTAGATTTCCCATATTCCAAGGTATAAGGTATACAGCGAAGCCATTACATATTCTATTACATAATTTGTTCTTGTTATTCTTCATATGTATTCTTTATGCTTATACCTCATAAATATATGTTTTCTCATGAGATCGGGCTAGATAATCTGTCCAACAAATATATTTTTCAATTATTTAATAGATATATCCAATATATAATAATAGATACATCCCAGGGAACACATGATAGGAGAGAATTGTTAGCCTGAATGCAAAGTAAGTCGCTTTGGATTAAAGGGTCTTCTAAATGCATAGATGTAAATTTAATTTTAATATAATTTGCATTTGAAATAATTATTCATGTCTGTTTGAATCATGTATACATTTTTGGATGCATTGCTACTGAATGCATTACAATTCTGTTTTACTTAAAGGGGGGGGGGGGGGGGTGAAATGCTCGTATTCACTCAATATCCTGTTAATCTTGAGTACCTATAGAGTAGTACTGCATCCTTCATAACTCCAAAAAGTCATTAGTTTTATTATATTTATAAGAGAAAAATAGTCTGTACCGATTTTTCCCGGAAAAACATGAACGGCTGGAGGCGTGACGTGTGGGCGGAGCTAAAGAATCACGAGCGCCAGTAGGCTTTTGCGTTGAGAGCGTTTGGAAGCTGTGACTTTACCTTGAGGGAAAAACCATCATCCAAAACAAACCATGGCTAACAGTCAGATTCAGCCGTTTATTTATGATCCAGAGTCAGATCCAGAGGCTGAAATTTAACAAGAGCAGCATCTGCTACGACGTCTCTATGTGGTATGTACTGAAACTGTATATATTTGCTTAGCGGTTTTGGAAAATGACTAAGTTCCACTTTATGTCGTCTTTTTTTTTTAATTTTTTTAAGCTGTACATGTGGAAAGTGCAGTTTGATGACAACATCGCATGTTGTTTACTTGATGTGCTTACGGGCTGTTAGCTAAGTTAACAACACAGAGATATTTGAAGCAGTTTTACTCACCGCCTGCGGTTCCAACACACGATCGCGACCCTTTTTCGTTGGGACTGCATTATCCTTAAGAAATAAACTATGCGCAAATCCGTCGTCAAACTGGGTCTTGTTTGTAAAACAAGCATCTTCGAAATGCAGGGAACAAACACAAACACTTGCACAACTCCGTTGATGCTCTGTAAAAATAAACTCCATCCACTGGTCCCTTAATGCTGTTTCTCTTTTGGTAATCTGTGCAGGGTTGTCTTGCCCTGGCAACCAAAAACACACTTCTTTTGTGACATTTGGCGACGCTCTCGCTCTGATCAGTGAAGTCTGTTGTGCTCTCAGTGCTCTGCTATACGGGAGCGCGCTCTTCCGGCAGAAGTGCCTCAGGACCCATATAAGGAAATTCGGCTCCATCTAACGTCACACAGAGCCATACTCGAAAAAAACTTTCCGAAACTTGTGACAAACCGGAAGGTTACCGGAAAATACTCCTTCAAACGTACAACTTAATTTTTGAAACTTTGTCCATGTTTAGCATGGGAATCCAACTCTTTAACAGTGTAAAAACTCAGTATGCATGAAATAGCATTTCACCCCCCCCTTAACCGCAATTGTACGAATTGTGCAACAATGGTCTCTATGCCATTCAATTATTCATGTTTCAATAGTGAAATTATTTTATCTATAGCATTTTTGTTGTTGTTGTGATTATTCAAGATAAACATACATCAGGTTTATGCAAATGTGTACAGAAAATGTAAAAGGCCTTCAATGTTTACTCATTTAAATGCACTGAATAATCATTCAGTCAGGGTGTATTGTATTATGCTATAAAATAATTTTCATACATGGCTGCTTCAGGTCGCTGTATTTCTGCATGTTCTATAGCACGACACAATCTGAAGCATGCTGTCTGATATCGGTGGTGTAATCTCACAGGACCTGCTCCTCCGTGCCGTCTCATTTATTTGGCATGCTGCACAACAATCTGATTTGTTTGCTAATTGTGTCCTGTCCTTTATCTGATTGGTGCTCTTGCCTCTTTTGAATTGTGAAACTATGGCAACAGGCATCAGTGGGGCGGCTACAGAACACGCGAGCCAAAGAAAAAATCAGCCCTGTGCTGCAGACATTTCTGGTTTTGTATGGTTATTATAATCTACATGTGGAGGAGACCGAATTTAAATAATTTATAGATGCAGTGATAGTTACATGAGATAAATCTGTGATTTGCACATGGCTCTTTTGTTTGAACTCCTCAAACGATCATGCTTTTGTCCCATGACTGATGCAGCAAATGTTCCCTAGAGTCTAAACGGCTTTTATTGAGCATGTTTGATGCAGGACTGATGTCAGCTCTGCAGGCATGTGGCTTTCATTCATGTGATTATGTACACATGTCTCGCTTCTCATTTCATTCTCGATTTCAATGAATAGATGGGAATGACTGAACTGAAAGAGAAGAAGATAGTGAGAAAGAAAGGGCGTGCGGTGGGGAGGAAGAGTGAATCTGCTGTGTGAGGCAACATATCGTCCCACGTTGATTCATCACATCTCCCTGTTGGATTGTGAAGGGCCGTCTAATGAAGTTCAGACCGTCAGAATGAAGGGACTAATTCTGATTTAGCTGAGCTAATGAACTTCCTCTCTCCTGGTGTGAGCGGCTCATGGGGCGGCCGACAAACTGATGGAGAGACACTGAGAGGGAAGAAAGAGTGTGAAATGCTTATTTGTTGTATTGCAACGAAGCATGTGTGCTCAGAAATTATACTAATACTTGGCTTTATGTATCTCTGGTTTTGTATGCAAGCAGGATAAATATATGTTTAAATTAAGTCTACATTTCTGGCACAAAAGCACTTACCAAAAGTTTCCAAATGAAGCAGTACTTCATCTTGGCCACACTGAAAGGAAGTGAACACTGCATTTAAAGGGTTGGGATTGTTTACCCCCAAAATTAAAATGTGTCATAATTTACTCACCCTCATATCATCCCTTTTGAAAAAACAGCATAAATATGTTGGTTATGTATGTCTTGAAGCATTGCTGCTGGTTTGAGCTGGTTTCAGCAGAAGTTATTTTGAAGAATGTTGGCATCCGAACAATTTCTGGTCCCCATTGACTTTTAAAGTATTTTTATGGAAGTTAAAGGGGATCAGCAACTCACTCTGGTTTGGGACAACTTGGGGAAAGTAAATAATGGACAAATTTTAATATCGGTATGAACTGGATGATTTTATTCTTAGCAAATCTCTGTTTTTCATAAGAGTTCATGACTTCATGCCACTGAATCTAAGATAATTAATGTATTAAAATTCATCCTCCTACTCTACAATAGCTATATGCTAATAATGCTGGTGATCTTTTGGTCCTCATAAACACACACCTAGAGCATCTCCACTAATTTCAGAAGGAGAACGTGGGAGTAAATCACATTATGTCATGTTCGGTGTGTGAGAAATAATGATGTCCTGAACAAATGATTCTTTGACTGCAGACAACTCGTGATGCTTTGCTCCCCTTTGTCTTCATTAGATGTGAAATGTCAATCTGGCATGCAGATCACACGCAGAAACATTACAGCACTCATAAATCACGTATAGCTCCGACCCATCATTAATCATCAGTGTTTGATTTGATAACGTTTCCTCTGTAAAGTCCTCCGACGCTGTTTTCATCGTTGAATGAATAAACACAGGGCGGTCCCAGATGAGCTGCTGAACTCATGAGGGAAATCACACACACACACGGGAGGAGGAGGAGTCTGGGTTGAATTCCCAGGGCTTTAATCAATGTTAATGTGGCTCATTATGTATTAAAAGATGCACCACTCCCTCAGTGAGCTGTTCTCAGGGCAGTATCTTCTGCCCTATAGCTGCAGCATCACATGTGTCCATTGCAGATCAGCCAATGCCAGAATAAATTGACAAAGCTTTGAATTTTTTTTCAAATATATATATATTTTTTATTTGAACTTTGTTAATCATTCTTCAGTTCCTTTGCCCTCATGTGATCAGTGTGTCTTGTTCTGATTAGTTGTTTTAGTCATGTGTCTTGTTCCTCATTTGTTGGTTTATGTCATGTGACCCTTATTGTTTAGTTTTTATAGCCCTAATGTTGCCATTGTCTCTCGTCAATGATTGTTTGTGTAACCATCTGTTGGAGAGTCTTTTCATGTTTTTGCCAAGCATGTTTTGCTCACTGTTGGATTTTAACAAACTCCCCCTGAGTTCATCACAACTAGCCTTCAGTGGAATAGTCATTAACAATATGTTATATTATATATGAAAAAGTAATATTTAAAAAAATATATATAAATATTTTGTTCATAATATTACTGTTTTTGACTGTATTTCTTGATCAAATGCCTTGGTGAAAACAAGAATCTTCATATATTTCTTATATTATTGATCCCAAACATTTGAGCTACCATGGGATATACATTAAAGGTACAGTTGTAGGACCTGCCACTAGATGGTGCACTACCGAAACAATAACAATCGCGTGGTTTGATGACGGTAAGAAGGAGAGTGGAATGATGGGATTTGTTGTCTTCTACCCAACCACTGATGGCCATCAATCAGACGATATAACTATTACCACTTGTTCAACAAATATATACACTCGTGTACATTCAAACACAATAATTGGGCATACATAGCAAATGCGAGTTCAACGATTTGTGCAAGTAGATTACATACAAAGTCAATGCAAAGACGCGATCAGACTATGGATCAGACGCATCCTCACGCAGGTCTAGAGATGCGATGCCCCGCGTTTGGCGCGTATGCCCCATAATACTAATCTTGTTGATCATTATAATTGCATACGTTTTTTGTAAAGATACTAATCAAAACAACTCGCCTATTGAGTAAAACACAAGCGAGATCGTCATCTCTTTCTAGTTGAAGTTTGTGGCGAAGCTCTCTCCATCTAGAAAATGCAACTAGAAATGCAACTCCATCTAGAAAATGAAATATTGATCCTTGTCCCAAACTCTTCTTGGGTTGTTTGGTTGGCCCGCACGCTTACGTTTACGGGAGCTGTCCTTATCGACAGAACCAGCGGCAGACGGTAAACTGTAATCATGTTCCGTAAATAAGTAACACAATCCACCATAAAACGTGCAAGAAAAAGTATATAAGGAACTGCTTGAAGCAAGCTAGTGGTTTGCTGGACGCTAGACACTACGTCCACATTTGTTCCACGTGTCATGTGGTTTCTACGTCAGTAAAGGATGTAACAAAGAGTAACTAATGTCATTGACAGGCGACTGCACTGCCCCATGTCACTGTTTAGAATGGGAATTTTCTCATGATTTACAAGTAGTTGAAAACATTAGAGATATTGTTAGTAATCAGCTGGACAAAATATATAACACTAGCCTAGTGGTTTTTGGATATTTAACTGCAAATATCTTACAAATTGTACTTTTAAACCATTAGCGTCATCCATACAGATGAGCAGTATCAATCAACGACTGATGTAAATGTGTTCCTCTTGTTATGTCTTTTTTGAGCAATAAGGCAAAATCAAATGCCAGTAGAGTTACACTGATATCTAGAGACCATAATATTGTCTTAGGGGTTGGCTCTATTGAATTGGGCCAGTAAGCAGCCATGCAGACAACATACTATAAGAACCTACCAGCATTGCCCTGGCAGTCGCCCACAACACCCAGCATAGTCAAGGTGACTTTTGCACAGGCAAAGTTAAAAATGAAGTTTTATGTGTGTTGTCACCGGTCTGGTATTGTGTTTGGGTGCTGTAGGTGCGTTTGAAGATCCTGTCACAGTTCACTCTATGCTAAATCCCATCTGTGGCCACTTGTGTTAATGGCTCCTCTGGGGTTTGATGGGCTACAGCTGTTCCCATGTGGCAGTGCAAACCCGTACGCTCACACAGACCTTTGAGATCAGACCAGCTCTGATATCACTCAATGATATCGCACAATGACTAATGGTGCTTTTAACACATCTTATTTTCCCCAATAATTATTGAGTCTCATTTGATCACATTGTAGCTTTACCATTAAAACATTAAATATGTACAGTAAATCAGTTATTTAGTCAGCATTGTCATATGTTTATCCAATAAGTTTATGACTTGGTCAGAATGTAATAAAGTTTGCAGTTGTGCAGAGTGCAAAATAAACTCATTCAAAAATATGCAAAATAATGTTGTGATATAAATGTTGACTTTGTTTGCAAAATCAAAAATGCATTAAATAACAATACAATGTAGACACATGTTTAATTAGTGTCTCATGTTTATTCTTAACCATATTTGATTATAAGATAATTTAATATGAATGTTTAAAATATACTGCAAATAATATATGCCCAGTTTCACAGACAGGGTTTAGGTTAACCCAGGATTAGCCCATAGATCAATGAGGACATTTAAGTAGCTTTTAGAAATATCCCTTAGATTAAAACATTATTGGTGTGCATCTTGAGGCAAAACAATACATCTGACATATTGTAAGATCACCCAAGTGGAAGTTTCTTTCAGTTGAAATAGCCAAGAAATGTATTTTAGTCTGGGACTTAAGCCATGTCTATGAAACCAGGGGATGGTGTGTTTGCATTGTGAATCTTTCAGACGCTTCCAGTGACACAGGCTTGTGTTTATGTTTTTCTGTCTTTTCTCAGAGGAAGGTCTCATTCATGAATGTAAACTATGCAGTCAAACCTTCGACTCTCCAGCGAAGCTGCAGTGTCACCTCATCGAGCACAGCTTTGAGGGCATGGGAGGCATCTTCAAGTGTCCCGTCTGCTTCACAGGTACAACTTTATGTTTGGTGTGTGTGTGTGTGTGTGTACTGCATATCCTAGAGAAATGCTACAATCAATCAGGCTTTTAATGATAACAACAGTCATAGTTGTTTTCCACATTGTAGAGTAATAGTAAAGTCACCAAATCTATGAAATAACACAAATGGAAGTAGAATTTCATGCATTTTAAGGAACATTAAGATTTTTTTTTTAGATCATGAATAACATGAGTTCAGACACGTGTGTGGAGTCTTTGGCTGGGAGTGTGGTATTGTGAGAAGAGCAGGACTGTGTTAGTGGATGTTGCTGTTAACGATCTGCTCTGTCTCTGGATGTGAATAGTGGGATCAGGAAAGTGTCTCATCTCTGGTGCCAGAAGGGTTAACTGTGCACAGAATGCAATCGCAGACCTCACCGAGGCTGTTTGCTGCTCAGCGCACAAAGCTTCTTTTCAAACTCTTTCAAGAGTAGTTTAAGTCGGGTTTTCACAAACACCTGGACGTTTATGATAGAGCTGCATTCAAACAAACACAACGGATAAAAGTTTGTTTAGGAATTCGATAGTTCTGTCATCATTTACTATCTTTACCATAAGGTTAACATTAATTAGCAGATTTTGAAAAAATAAGGTCAGTCAAAATTCAAAAGTTTCATTTTCTTCATATACAAGCCAAAAAAAAAAAATCTTCAATAGAGAATTTGAGATTTGATCCAAACCAACAATCCCTGAATCACAATTTTTTTGTCAGTTTGAAGCACGTTTATCTTCTAAATTTAAACAAAGGTACAAAACTATATATTTGCTTTTGAATTGCCAGTGTTGGCACCAAACCATCCAGTACGTGGAAAGACCATAGGTCAACTCATTTAAATAAAACAAAGTTTTAGATTTTTAGAAAAAACAACAACAACATGATGAATAAATAAAATAGATAAATAACTCCAAATGACATTTGTAGTTTCTACAGCAGTTTTCTGTCATTTATAGCATTGTTTCACAGCCCAGGCTCTTAATACTGTAGGTCTGTATTAAAAGGTTTATGCTTTTCTTCATGGAGAAAATGATTGTTAGGGTTAGGGTTAGGGTTAGGGTTAGGGTAAGGGTTAACCTAGCCCTAACCCAACAGTCTGAGAAGCCCTGACTCAGGAGTGATATAGAGCTCTTAACCTTAAGCTGCAGCTAATACAAATACTTTATCTTGATGTATTTCTCTACTGCCGCCACAACAACGTGCTTCAATTGTCTCTCTCTCTGTCTTTCTCTGCTTCTCTCATTCTTATTGACTTGATCTACTGGGCTATTTTCATTTATTTGGTGTTGGTGCCTGACAGACTGGTCCCACCACGTCTTCTTCTGCGCTCATATTGATCATGCAGCAGACAGAGAGAGTGAAAAGAAAGCAGCTTTGTGAGGACGGCATCCGCACTGCAGAAAGCATGACAAACATATGACTACATGCATCACACAAACATCCCAACACTGATCTAGAGGCGTTTTCACACTTGATCACATTTTGGTTCATTTAATTTGTGCAGAAGTTATTTTCTGAAATGGGATTCTGCTTGAAAACTGTGGAAGCATATGGGTAGCAATATTCAATTTGGGATGTAATATGCAAAATGACAATGCAATATGTAAAATGACAATGCATTTCTGTATTTACATTTACATTCTCCAATACACTTCACTGTTATCCAAGGAGACAGAACTATTTGCATTGTTTTTATCAGTGGGACAATATTTATACAATACTATAACCTAGAAATAATTTGCAGGTCACAGCAGCACGAATTATGTGCCCAGCTACATCTGATTCAAATATTATGCTAATTAACAGTGAGCGGTGGTTTCAGACATTACAGTGCTTCACTCACACTGACTCTTATTCTGCCTGAAAGAATGAAAAGACTGAGCTGAAGGTGGAGCGATTCGACCAATCAGATGAAAGCAGTGTTTCAGCTCCACCCACAAGTGCGAATGAAATATTGAAGCCATAAACCGAAGTGATCAAAACGTACACGGACCAACTGTCTCGTCCATGTTCTCTCACTTGAATCCTCTTCTTGAGTCTTGAGTCTCTTTACCTTCTGCAAGCCCCGCCTTGTTCACACAGTGATTGACAGGAGGGGGCGGAGACGTGATCGGCTCGGAATGCATTTTCAATGTGCACATTGAATTTTGCTACATTCATTGCGGGACATTGAAAGAAAATCCGGTAACACTTTAGAATAAGGTTCCATTAGTTAATTAACATGAACAAACAATGAATAATACATTTATTACTGTATTTATTCATCTTCGTTAATGTTAGTTAATGAAAATACAGTTATTCATTGTTAGTTCATGGTAATTCACAGTGCATTAACTAATGTTAACAAGCACAACTTTTGATTTAAATAATGCATTAGTAAATGTTGAAATTAACATGAACTAAGACTTATAAATGCTGTAGAAGGATTGTTCTTGCTTAGTTCATGTTAACGAAAGTAGTTAACTAACATTAACTAATGGAACCTTATTCTAAAGTGTTACCGAAAATCCTATCGTAAGTGTCTTGACTGTGAGTGTTAATGCATTTAAGAAAAATAGCATTCAAATGATCATTTTGCCACAGTTTTTGCTTGAACATGTTAGACATATCTAATCATTTCTGTAATACATTTTAATTTAAATTTTGCAACTTATAAAGCGTTAAAATTAGTATTCATTTTACATATTAAAACTGGTGTATGAAATGGCAAATGAAAATTATGTAATTTAATTTTCATTTTCATTTTGCACCAAACGTTGCACAAATGTATTGGCAAATGTAAATACAGAAATGCATTGTCATTTTACATATTGCGTTGCGATTTTGCATATTACATCCCAAATTGAATATTGCTACCCATATGCTTCCATAGAAAACCGTAGCCTTAGCCTGGGGTTTGGTTTGAAAGCTCTCCAGCATCAGTTGTGTGAGTGTTTTCTAGCTCACCTTGCCAACAAGCAGGACCGATGCCCTGCAAACAGAGCAGTGAGTGTGTTTCCATTGCTTTTTGTGTCTAAAGAAGTGGCCTTCAGCAGGCACACGGTTTTCTTTGCATCTCTTGTAGTGTATTTCCAGCAGAGAGATGCACAAACACCATTCTGTGCATGTTCAGTTTCAGTAAAAAAAAAAAAAAAAAATCCTCATTTTTAGTGTTTATTTATACTTTATACTCTGCAGTAGACAGACATTTTTTCTTTTCTATTAATATATTTGGACTTTTTTTTTTTTACAGTTTGTTTTAGAAGTAAAAATATTTGTTATAAAAATAATGAATTTTAATAAAAATCAGCAAGTTACATAATTGACAATGAAAAACAAAAACAAAGAATGTTATATATTATATTATATTATATTTTCATTGTAAATCGACTTTTGACATCTATTGGGCTCTTCCATCCACATTTTCATTTAGTGTAAATGTAAGTTACTGTTAGACTGGAAATGTATTTTCTCAACCCTGAAATACATTTTAAAATATACTTTGGTAAATGAAGGTTGAAACTAAATATATTTAAAAAAAAGCTGTATGGGTCAGAGTCAAATATAATGCAATTAATATATAAAATATAAAACACACCGTTGAGGACTGGAGCTGAAACTAAAAGTCAAATCTACTGTGACTCGAGTCTCATTTACGCTCTTCACTGAGTCGAATATGATGGCCTCAGCTCGTTCTGTCAGGCCTCTACAGGCACAAATAATGATCGCAAGCAATCGGACTTCAATTCACCAGTGGAAAATCTGAAATTATACACAGTTTTATAGTATTATTTCAACACGACCAGTTTTAATAGAAGCGTTTGTTTGGGGACTGCAGCCTGAGAGAGCGGAGCTAGGCATGAAGTAATGCGGAAGGGTAAGGACATACACAGCGTGATCATGCAAAGCGAGGGAGGATGAGAGAAGAGCGAGGGGGGAAGGAGGTAAAAGAGGAGTCGAGGAGCCATCCAGAGGCAGCGGGGAGATGTCAGAAGTGTCGCTCTCGCGGGACGCATTTGACAGCTATGTGAAGTCAGGCAGCCCGCAGCTGAAAGTAGCTCCGCTCACCCTGGAGGAAGCCGAGCACAGAACAAACACTCGGCATGCCACTTATGAGCTTTTGTCTCACTTTACACAACAAAACACTACAGTTTTACACTCAATTGTGTGCACAATAATGCAGCCTGGCCCTGGGTTTGTATGTGCCCATCAATACAAAACAATAATTCTTGTACAATACATTTAATACAAATGATAACAAATCATCAAAAAGTAAATATGCTCAAATTACACCTTTTTAAAATAAATATGTATTTTTAACATTATACAGTACGTTTCAAATCAATAATTGATTTCTTAATACTGAGTTATTTGAAAGCCTCATTATAAACAAGTAAAGAAGAACTGTAAATCCCTTATGATAATAATAAATAAATAAATAAAAAATCAGAATTCTACACTTTTACCTAGAATTAGAGTAGCACTCTAACATTAACATGCAATAGGAACATCCCATAATCTCATTATGCACATTCGTGATCCTTGCTGTAAAGTGTGAACTACTTGTTTGTATGCATGTTATTACTGTTATATAACTGTAAAAGACTTTATTTAAAATGTGAATTTTTATTTTTTTGTTTTGTTTTGCATTACATAACAGTTGTAACACATTCATCAACCAAAACCACAAACACTCACATTAAAAATAAATGTGTGAGAACAGAAGAACAGCATTTTCTGAAAATCTTTGGCAATAATGAGAAATCCTTCATTGCTGTTTTTGTTTTTACATTGGATGCTTTGTCTCTTGACAAACAGTTTAGTTATCTACTGTAAAGTAAAAATCCCATTCATTGCCTCCATAGAGAATTTGAGTTTTGGTAATAAACATTTAGTAATACGTAAAATGTAGCATACTGTATATAAACCATGAAAATGGAAATTTCGACTGGTTTTGTTGCTTATTATGATGTGAAACAGCTTTTTGAAAAGAGGGGTTTTATCTTGATTTTGTTCGTTGGGAAACGGTTGGATTGTAGAAAGTGTTGTTGATTGTTTCAAGGATTGACTTTATTGGACAGCCCTTGCTCACACGTCATCCTGTTCGTGATGCACAGCGATAAATCATTTATAATAACCACTGTAATATTACATTTAAACATGAATGGTCAGTTTTGAATCATCTAATGGATTAAGGAACATTAACAAATACAAAGTTAAACTCTAGTCTAGCCATTCTCCAAATCATGTCCATCTCTTTCTCTCTATATTATCACTCATTCATGCTCATATGCAGGATCTCAAACCCACAGATTGACGTCCAGATCGTTTTATCTGTGTAAGTTGAATTAGAAGACACAGATTCTCATTGACCCTAATAAAGCTTGCATGGGAGCAGTGAACATCAAATTTGGGTCTAAATCCCAAATCCACACGGTGGCATGAAGGCAAAAGTTGTTTATCCCTCGTAAGAAATTCAAATGAAGACCAAAACTTTTACCACAGAGACACAACCTGGCGTGTGTGTGTGTGTGTGTGTGTGCGCGCGTTCACGACCAGCCACCCTTAACATATGGGTCTCTGAAAACAAACAACATGTTTGAAGTACTCCTGAGAGAATAAGTGCATGCTCACACACACACACACACACACACACACACAGCTCTATGGCTTAATTAAAGCACACAGACGCACTATGTGTTTTAAGTGCCATTTCAAAGATTTTATGTGACTGAAATAAGGCTACGCATAAATAACAAGTCTGCATGAATATTAATAATGTCAATATAATTAGCACTGTTGACTAATAGAGACAGTGTTTCCAGATGTTCCCGTGCTTGTTTATGTCCCTAAAGTGGCTCTAAATAAAGCTCATCATTATTCCTCACTGTTCACTATGAGTCAAAACACTGACCGTTACCCATCCTGCCAAACCCTGGATGCTTCTAGCTGGACGGGGAATCAAAGCTGCATTACATTCGCAGAGAGTTTTGAGAGAAAGAGTTGTGTTCAGGTGGGATTGCTTCTCCCATGATGTGAAGCACTGGAAACATTTGGGTTTTCCAGCATCTCGATTCACTCATTCGTAACAATACTTCTTTCACATGCTGCCAAACTGTAAAATCTGAGCTCGGAAAACAGAACATGTGTCTTTCCTGATTTGAACGGAGTAAGATTACGGAAAAAAAATAACCAGAGAGAACTTCCTCAGTGTCCTCGTGAGTGTTTTACCATAAAACTAGAATATGAACTGTAGAAATACTACTGTATAAATGTTGGCTAATTGTTTTCTTACTGTACTTGATCCATTAGAAACAGGAGTAGAAACTGAATTTGAGTTTCAGACATTATGGTATTCAAAAAGATTTAATTTGCTTTCTACACAAGTATTTTTTCTTGTATTTTACTATACGTGCAATGCCGGGGAAAAAAAGACACATTGTCATAACTACTTTCCACATTTTTTAATAATAGTAAAGTCAACCATGAAATAAGATTCATGGGAATTATGCAATGAACTAAAATATACATTTTTTTTCTTCCATCAAGGATATTTTAAGTTAATGAAAAGTGACAGTAAAGATATAAAAAAAGTATATATATATATATATATATATATATATATATATATACACAATTTTTTTAATATCTTTACTGATATATATATATATATATATATATATATATTGCTGTTCTTTTAAACTGTGTTTATCAGAGGATCCTGAAAACATACCTTTCCACAATATGTAAAGCAGATTTTCATAACATATCAATATTACACGATATTAATATTTTTACTGTATTTTTAATAGAGCAAATGCAGCCTTGGTGAGCAGAAGATATATTTTTAAAAGCATTAAAAGCTATTTCATGTCAAGGCTTACATTTGTCTACAGAACTAATTTCAGGAAATGAAACAGGGCTGTGTGTCAAAAGGTTCTGAGATGCAAACTGGCAGTGCGTTCGGAAAGATGTGTGTTTAATGCATGTGTTGTGTGTCGTTGCAGTATTCGTGCAGGCCTGTAAACTGCAGCAGCACATCTTCACCGCACACGGACAGGAGGACAAGATCTACGACTGCTCACGGTGCCCGCTCAAGTTCTTCTTCCAAACCGAGCTTCAGGTGAGATGAACTGAGAATGAGGATGCCATGCTGAGGTCACATGACCATCACAACCTTCTGCTTGGCACAACAAATAAATCAAGGGGAAGAAATTAGACTGTAAATATATTGGACGTGTTTGCAATGGCTTTAAGCAAAAAACTCGACTTTGCATTATTGATGTTAATCGTATTCAGTATGATGCCCATTTCCAATGTCAGAAATTTCTTTCAAAATCATTAAAAATAGTAATGTTTCCAAACGTTTGGTCTGTAGTGTATGTAGTTAGTGAGTGAGTTGTTACGTTTAGTCATGTGGTAGGATTAAGGGATCTAAAATATGCTCGTGCAGAATAAGGCATTAATATGTGCTTTACAATTACTAATAAACAGCTTATATGCTAGTAATATGCATGCTAATAAGCAACTAGCTAATAGTGAAAATTGGTCCCCAAATTAAAGTGTAAACATTTTATTTAAGGGTTTACATCTGTGCATGTTCAACTGTCATCACATCATTGTGCTACAACTTTAGAGTAATTAGTCACATGGAATTTACTGCTCTGTTGATTGTCTCCAAAAATGACAGTGAAAATGTCTACTTCATTTATCAGCTAAGCACGAGTAGTTGAGCAACTGCACTGCATTTTCCAGATTTTAGACTTCTTTAACTGAGAGCTGTGATTTTCTCATGTTCATTTTAAATCTGTCTCCTCGTTGTACAGTCGCTTTTACCCTCAGTGTTTGTCACCCTTGCTCAGCATTCATTTTTCATTTTCTTTCATTGTAAGAATAAAAATACCGTAACTGTTTCTGTAATAGCTATACAATGTGTCTAACCTTTGAAGACTTCACTAACTTCACTTTGAAGAAAGCAAGAATGAAACTAACTAAAAAACAGCTAAAGATGTAATAAGCTTTAAATGATACTAATATTCTGCCATGTGCTTGTATATATTTGTAAATAAACAAAATAAAAAAGACAAAGAAAAAAATTTGCACATTTATATTTACATCATGTTAGTGGAAGTTTAGACATTTTTGTGAAATTTAATGAACGTGCTTATAGTTTTCAAATAAGGTTCAGGGATCACTTTTTTATGAACTAGTTGCTTATTAGCATGCACATGTTTGGCATACTGGCTGTTTATTAGCACTTACACAGCACATATTAATGCCTGATTCTGGATCCCTCATACCTACCCCAAACATAACTACTACTACCACTACCTCACTTCCTATCAATACTCACCAAATTAGGAGTTTATTAAGAGAAAACTGCATAACCTTTCAAAGGCCAACGCATTAACCTCTGACTAATGCATGACAGCAACAACATGAAAAAGTACATTTGTTTCCCCTGAATGTTTTTACCAGCATTCACAGCAGACAACACAACTAACCCAGTTTTCTAACCATAGTTTTCTATCACTCAGACTTTTGACGTTAAATCTAAAGTTCACACTGAAGCACAGCAAGAAAAATAAACAAAGCTTTTGACTTCAGGTTTAAGATTGCTTAGATGTTTTAAAGTATGATTCGTACACAAAAGTGTAATGAAAGCACGGATATTACCCATGAGTGACTCACGGATGCAGGCAGATCAGATACAGACAGCAGCAAAGCGCAGCGTCCTGCGAGAGTTTGCGTGTGTGTGTGTGTGTGTGTGTGTGTGTTTGTTCCTGCCTCTGGCTGGGTCTGAAGTGTGTATGCAAACACCTCGTCTTGAGACGCTGACAGACCCTCGCTGCAGTCTCTGCACATCACTGCTGGGAGACACACAATACAAACAAACACTTTTGATCTGTGACACACTTCTGCTTCCTGTAAACTTCCTCTGAACTTTTTACAAGCCACTCTGCTAATGTGAAATAAAATTTGCTTTGCTTCAGTGTTGTCAGGAGAATGTTTCATTTAAAGTCATTTAGCAGATTACTATTATTATGGCATTACTGGGGAGAGTCAATCTTGGTCAAACTGTAAATATTCTTCCAGTGGGACCAGTGTTGGCAAAGTTACTTCGGAAATGTAATTGATTATTTCAAGTTGCCCTATTTAAAATTTAATAAGTAGTGTAACTATTTTAAGTACTTTAATAAAGTAATGTAACTGATTACATTTGATGACATTTTTAATTGCTTTTATAAATTTCTAATGAATGTTTTCAGTTGTTAATCAACTCTCAGACAGGTCTAAAGCTTTCAGTGACATCTGATGTAATTGGCAGACAGAGACCCAATCAAAAGCAACAGAATAGCATCGCTTTACTAAACGGCCTTTAAAAGGCAGGAGGCATTGTGCACCTAAAATCCATCCATCCAGTCAACCATCCATCCATCAAATCCATAAAAGAGCTGTAATCGGGCCTTAAACGTAAGGCACGACAGGACCCGAGCCCGACAGGTTTCGGCCCGAACCCGACAAGTACATTTTGATAGACAGCCTTTTAAAAGCCCGAACCCATTTACAGCCCGATATTATTCAAATGGGCGCACACACACAGCTCTTTTTCCTTGTGTCAAGAATAAGTAATTTATACATGTTTTAACATAATTTATTCATAACTAATGTAGACTAGGCCACTTGGAAGTTGGAATAAAGAAAATAAAATAATTCCTCTGTAACATCGTAACATTGCAACACTCTAACATAGGCTCATTTAGCCTATAAATAGACCAACGCACCAATAAAAACAAGTCTTTTTAAAAATTAAATTAAGATAAATTTTAAATTAAGATTGGTATTTGAGAATAACGAAGTTAAGATAAAGGCTCCGCCGGATTTGCTTCGGCACTAGCAGCTGGTATTTAATAAAAGAATAATGCCAACATTAGCGTAAATAATCTGTCCAGATTATGCATTTAAGACTCAATGAATATTTAGTTATCATTTAAAACACCTTTACTCACAGAGATTAGGCTAAACCTACGTGTTTTTGAGGAGGAAAATGATTAAATCAGATGTGGCTTCAGTGCGTTCTTGCACTCACTGATTGTACGCCGTATTCACTCATTATTTTCATTATAAATATGGTCAAAACTTTTCTACACCTCAGACTTTGCTTTAGTTCCTGGTGCAACCAAAACTTAATCGCCAGAGGCCCGTCGGGTCTCATCGGGTTTGGGCAAAGATCTTCAGCTCTAATCCATCCATCCATCCATCCATCTATTTTCTGGCACTCTTCTCTGCAGAAAAGGCCAACAGTGCTGATTTTTCATGGTCAAATCATTCAGTCTGATCTGTAAATACGGTATCCTTAAAAAGAAAAGTGTTAATTAGACTAATTTAATCACAACTGTATCCGGCTGCCTTGTTAACATTTGTTAATTAAGCCAAGTATTCACAATGGTTTCATTAGGCTACCTAGCAATTGCTGTTACTATAATTCAGTACAGGCCACAAAGAACCACATCTACAGTCAATTATAAGCAAAAATCCAGAGTGACGACTTAATCCGGCATTACAAAGACATTCAGGTAGAACTGACAAACTTGGCAACACACTTGGAAATCTGAAGATGTCAGCTTTGGATGTATATAGTTTGAGCACAAGGAAGGAGCTCTGAGGAATAGATGAGATCTCTCTGGGAGGAGATTAGGGCTTGGAGCTGGTGAGCAGAATTATCTTCCTGTTTTAATGCACACAAAATCCACCAGAGCGGTATTTGAGACTAAGCGTATTCCCTCATACATCGTGCTCTGTAAATAAATTGAGACTTTTTGCAGAGATCTCGCGAGTGAGGGAAACCTTTGCAGTGTAAATTGAATATTAATAATAATTATAAAATGTATATCATTTGGTAGCAAAACAAAGTGTTGCACATTTTTGGTGCAAAGATCAGTATGTTTATTTGCTACTGCTTTTTATCACTTAATTAGAAGCACCACATTACTAAATTGTGTCTTCTGTTATACAGGCTACCGAACAGCCATTTTTCTACAGTATTGAAAATCAAAACAAAGCTCTGTAAACACACTTTTACAACACTATAAGTGTGTCCCATTGGGTAATGAAAAGTTTTACATGCACTTGTGGTCTTCACGCTCATTTGAACACTTGGGCCAAATACAAGAAATACATAATGTAACTTGACAAGTGGCAAGTGCAAAGACCCATTGTTCATTTAGTCACTACTGACCCGGGATTGGATTTTGAGACTATGATGATGCTGGACATGCACATCCAGGCCTCTTAGATGAGCCATAGGTATTGCATTTGTCTCAGCTACTCAATAATCTGTCCTCAAACCCAGTCGGGCCGCTGTCTTACGGTGCTTTTACATCTTGCAGTTCTAGTAACTAGCCAGCAGGGTCATTCCTAGATAACCGATTTCTCCCTTGGGCAGTTTTCCCGGTTGCATTTAAACCGGCAGCAGGAACTCTGAAGCGGTTGACAGTGATGTCTTTATTCACGGCATTTATAAACATCAACAACCGGTGAATGGAGAATGCTGATCGGAGCTGTTTTTGTTGTGTCGTTGGTTTCATTATAACAGAGATATTATGTAAACGCACACTTTCACAATCGAAAGGGCATGAAAATCTGACTTAATCTCCTATGACAACTCTGATTTAGTTTCCCAAAATGGAATTCCTAGAACAAAATTAGTTCCTGTAGTGGAACACGCATAAAGCATGAACTACTGCCAATTGTCCTAGAAACTATGAAAAGGTTCCTCCAGTGTGGAAGCACCTTTATAATCACCCCCGGCAGTGTGCATAGACTGGTGATACTGACTTGGGATCAATTTACTCACCAGGTGGATTAGATTCTTTTTTACAGTACATCCTCAGTGGAATTCCTATTTAGGAATTTCCTTTGGAATCCTTAATTAGTGGAGAAAAGACACGTCTCTCTGTCAATGTTCTCTTGTGTGGCTTTGTAGAGAAGAACTGCTTCAGGGTATCTTGTGACATAAGCATACCAGTAATTGGAAATTAGGGCACTTATTGGCATGAGTAACGGAATGAGTCTGAACTGGAGGAGGATGAAAGTGGACTGTCAGTTTAGTCGGTTTTCCTGTCATTTGGGATTTGATGGAGTGGATGATGGCCATACAAGGCATGGTTTTGGGAAGTTAAGCTGGCAAAAGGCATCTCAGGAACCACACTTCAATGGTTTGAGTCTTACCTATCAGATAGGTCCTTCAAAGTATCTTGGAGAGATGAGGTGTCCAACTCACAACATCTAACTACTGGGGTGCCTCAGGGCTCAGTTCTTGGACCACTTCTTTGTCGAAGGCTCTATTGGGAAGATGCCCTCAGGCTGTTGCCCCTCTGATGTGGTCTTCTGTGGGAAGATTGGGATCCTCTTTCCAGCATGTATTGCCTCTACAAACAACCAGCTCCAACCTGGGAATGTTGGATTGACCAGAAAGCAGAACTGGGAAGTAGAGACAGGTCTACACATTTTCCTCTCTAATAACCACATAATGAATTCCAGTGATGTCCTGCTCAACTCCTAAGGCTCTTGCTGTTCCTTAAATGTACTTTTTCTTGATGAAGGATATTGCCTTCAGGTGCTCCCGACTTGTTTCTCCGTTGTGCTGATTACGCTTAACAGAGGCTAGAAAAATATATTACGGTCAAATTCAAACATCTTGGTTAAACCACTGTTGCATTTCTTTGTTCTCTCTGCGCAGTGTGAACACATTCTCATCTGTGCAGAATTAAGAAACTGCTGCAGTGTTGATTAACTTGCATTGTGTTTTGTTTTTCAGAACCACAGTGTGAGTCTACACAACAGCTAACAACAGAACAACCTGGAAGAGAATCAAGACCCCATCATGACCCAATAAATATATGAACATTGCATTTTTCTGTTTCACACAGTCAAGCAATTATAAAGAAATGAAGGCAGGGGGTAAAAATGTTTGACATTCAGTGTTTCAACAACCTATTTGTAAGTAATATCCTTCATGTTTTGCTTTTACTTTTCTTGTAAAGAGTCTTGAACTTTTACTGTTAGAAAATAAATGTGTTTGAAGATTACAAAAGAAACCAGATTGAACAGATATGAGAAAGTATTTGGGCTCAAGATGATATCAGGAAAACTGAGCCATCATCAACAGCCCAGTCTGCCTCATGTAATCAGAACATCAAGCTTTTGAATGAAATATGAATTAGGATATGTTGAAATTATGCAAAACCAATGATCTTCTGTTATCCTGAGGTAATTTCTCACAGTTAGGGAAACTGCTGTCTGTCCACGTTAACTTGTATATTTCTGTTTTTGATGTTTAATGCTTGCTAAAATCTGGATGTGTCTGGAATGTTTCTTTCTATATGAAAGAGGGCGAGGACATTTATTCTCTGTTGTCTCCATTTGTCTCATTGGGTTTTGCTTACACAAATGCTGTCAGGAGCATGTCACGGCTGACTGATGTGTAACGCTCTACTCTTACTGTATAACGTTGTATCTAATATGTAAAATATACACCAGTTTTACATGAAATTAAATTGACATGCACTTTTGCAACACTCAATATACTTTTATGGATGTTTTTATTTTGAGCTGACACTACAGACTTGATAAGTGGCAACTGGACAATTGGAAATTAGACTTTTATTATATGTCATGTCAATAAAAAAAATGGTTCTATAAAAATATTAAATTAGGTCCGATTTGTTGGACCTTTTTTGTGTTCTCATGTGATGAAAACATTAAAATTGTATGAATATATGGATTTTCTGTGCTTTTCCAAAAACGTTTCATTACTGTGTTTCTATGTGTTTGTGTTTTCTTTTTCCAAACATCAGCAGAAGAATGGCATATTTGACTTTACACAGTAATCTTAAGGAAAAAACTATATATATATGGGGATCGAAAGTTTGGGCACCCCAGGTAAAAGTTTTTATTAATGTGCATAAAGACACCAAGAAAAGATGGAAAAATCTCCAAAAGGCATCAAATGACAGATTAGACATCCTTATACTAGGTCAAAAAAAGTTAGATTTTATTTCCATCATTTACACTTTCAAAATAACAGGAAACAAAAAAATGGTGTCTGCAAAAGTTTGGGCAGCCTGCAGAGTTAATTATTCATGCTGGCCTGGAGAACAGGTAACTTTAGGAATTCAAAATCCACATCTCTTCCACATCTCCCAGTGTCCATTAACATGCTTAAGAAAATCAAGTTTTGGAGATATACACAGGTACGAATCTGTGCTTTACTGGCATGAATGTGAGGATGTGTTCTCAGAAACCTCTAAGTATGAAGACTCTCCCAATCATGGAATCAAAACATTGCAAGCTCTGCTATGTCCTGCTGGTCTTTCTATTAATATATACAGGTGCATCTCAATAAATTACAATGCCGTGTAAAAGTACCACGAGAACTGCCCAAATAGCCCCTCATGTTGAGAAGCTTGAAGTGTGAGGCAAGCTCAAATTTATAAAGGGAGCATCACTTGAGGCAGCAAATACAAGAAGATTTCCGTAACCGCCACCTCCATTTCCCGCTCGATGCGTCAGCAATAAGGGATATCCAAGAGACCAGTGAGCCCCTCAGGGTGACCTGGCCGGACATCCATGAAATTTCTTGCAGTGCCGTGCCGTGCCATGCCTGATGATCAAGAATGCTCCCGCAGAAACCTGTGACCTTGGTCGCCTGATACTGGAAATAGCCAGGATCAGGGCTATCATACCGGCTGGACATAATGCTGACGAGTGTTTAGTCAACACTGAAATTGAGCACTGCAAAGAAAACTTACAGAGTATTAGTACACACATAACCACCAGCAATTTGATACATACATAAGTATATATAGAATGGGTTTCATTCTCACCCAACCTGGTTCCTGCGCTGGAGCCCCGCTCAAGTGGCACTTCCTTTTAGTCTGGTCCATCAATAAGGTGGTTACTAAAGTATGAACATAGAACCATCCAAAACCTTATAGGTGCAGCATAGGAAACTGTTATGCAAGAAGTTCCCACCCAACCTCGGTCAGGTGGAGAGCTGGTGCTTACAGGGGAATTAGGAAGGGGAGGATAAGGGCAGATGTCAAAACCCCCAAAGGGAACGAGTAGATACCTAAGCATCACTCTCATTCGGATGAGAACGCTGCCTCGTCTGGATCACATCCCTTACGTCTTGCCTTACCTCCCCGTGACCCACGATTCCCCTTACCCCTGCCCGCAGGTGGGGGAGGAGACACTAGCCTTCTGTGCCCATCTGTAGTGACGTCAGAGGCAGTCTCGGGCCAACTTTTTAATGTTTTTTCGATGTATACTTCAGACACGGGTCCTGATCGGGCGAAGTTCACAGGATTTTGTCCACAGAATGATAAGAGCACGTCTTAACATATCATTTTATTATTTCACACACAGTATTTTAAGTTGTGGGAATTGTTCCCAGTGAATACACACACACTAATAAAATGTGTTCCTTAATTGCATTGAAAATGCTTTGCACCTGCAAAATGAATAAATGTAAATGGTTTGATTCTTGATATTATTGGACAATGTACCTGGCATCAATGAAATTGCTTTCTGTCTGCACTTTTCTTGTCCTAAAGTAATACAACAAATTGAATGAAATATAAGACTTTGACTGTAGCAGTGATTTAGTGTTTTCTCTCTCTCTCCAGTGGCACATATGCTGATAAGCTTCCCTGTTTTGAGAGAGTTATTCATTTAGACTTCATATAAATCTCTCAAACATAACTGCCCTTGAGCAAAGCGCTCAACCCCAGGCTGCCCTGCAGTCCTAATAACTAGCTGCCTCATTTATATATATATATATATATATTGTTATACTAATTGATATTCTCTTCACATAGAAATCAATAATTAAAGTATTCTAAGTATGAAAATAAAAACATCCAGGCTCATGACCATACATTGTTCATCCAGAGCATTGCATCTGGTCTGAATGCAATGATTGGATGCCCTGCCTGTCTGTCAGCCTGTGCTTTCTGCACAGCCAATAGTGAGAGTTTGGGGCGTGGCTTCTGCAGCAGCTGGGCCTGAGGGTGTTTAGCCAGTTTGGAAAAACAAATTCAGATTCCTTTACAGAAGCACTAGTAAAATTCAAAGACAACAGGGTAAAACAAGGATAAACACTGGCAGTGTTTTTACAAGATGGAGGAATTTGATGGAATGATTGTGCTTCAATCGATATGACGGACTTGCTGAGTTTCTTCTTACAGGTACGCTAAACTCAAATTCAACTAACTAAAAGTTAAAAGTATTGCTTTTATTAAAAGTAGCTTGCTTTTGCCTGTTGAGACATGACTTCCCTTACAGAGCCGTAAGAGCTGTGTTTTTGGTGTGAAAGGGCCATTTGCAAAGGTTGTTTATTCCTGAAGTTATGCTAGTTTGTGCTAGCAGTTCAGAAACTGCCTAGACTAGCATTTAAAAGAAACATCTGCCCCAGTTGTTTCTTTATTAGTCTGAAAAATCTGTATTATTTTCGTTATTTGTGATCAAATTAAAATAATAATAATAACATTGGGATATCTTTGTTTTATGAGGAAATGCTTATCAGCTCCAAAACGTTATTTGTTTGCATAATTAATTGGCTGATATGAACAGTTGTGGATATTAGTTGTCAGTATTGTTTTGATCTATAATTTGGTGCACATAAATACTCTAAACCACAACAACAATTATACATGTGCACTGTTGTGCACAACTGGATTATAAAAACAAATAAAAAATGACTATTATCATTATCATATCACTGGTAACTGAGTGTTGAATAGTTGTTGTGTGTACAGTGGTTGTACATTAGTTATTGTCCTCAATGGATTCATACACTTCTACTGATTTAATATCAAAGATCAAAATTTAATGACATGAGCTTTTATATATGATCTAGGCAGTCTGTGAAATATAGCCATTGTAAAATTAAGTTTGTTTGACTTGCATTGTTGTGTTTTTTTCTATTATTATATTCTTATCTTTGTTGTTCAGAGCCATTTTTTTTTCTAAAAACAGCTCTTCCATCCAAGTCCCCAAATGCTCACTTTAGATAATGATAAACAGTTTATTGTTAAAGTATTGTATTGTTCATGACAAATAACACCAGTGAAAAACTGCATTATTCTTTGTTATTATCTTTTCTGTTTGTCTTTTATTCTGCTTTTCTGTTGAAGAAAGAAAGGGAAACTTAATTAAGTGTGGAACAAACGGAGCAGCATCTTTCTAAACTCTCATATCATTAAAATGGAGATGAGTATTAAAGAACAACAGGATGATGTCTTGTGTGAGATATTTATGGGATATATTATGCAAGTATGTCACATTACTCTGTCTGTATGCTTCATGTCATTATCACCTCTTGTAGTGATGCTCCTCAGGGACCCACTGGAGGAATGACAAGTGCAGCAATGTATCCACATTACAGGGGTTTTTAATTGCTTTGGTAAGACTATACTGTTATAGTATTTGTGTTAACCAAATGAAAGCATAAGATCAGCATTTGAAAGAATGTCTATCAGTTTTAGACGTGCGATCAGTGGAGTTTTGTATAAAGAGAATTTACACATTACATAACATTACATAATTTTTTTTTTTTTTTAAACCCTATTAAAACCCCAAAACATCAAACTCTGGGTATAGTTCAACAGCGTGTAATGTGGATAAGATGCCTATACAGTATATAGTTTATTGACTATATTGCATCAGACTATTTAGACACTTAAATATTTTTTCTTTTGCAGTTTTTTTCATTTTTTTATTGCAGATTCATATTGCAAGTGTAATTAAACTTCATTACAAACACTTCAAAACTTTAATTTAACTCTAATTTTAATACATCAGTTCTTCACAAAACCTGAAAGCATTGTTTTTAAGTTTAAAACATACAATTCAAACATTAAAGACATTGTAGCCTATTGATTTTCACTGTCTAGAGATGTCATTGAATATTATTATATCCACCCATATTTTATTATATTCACATAAATGAGCAAATGGTTTACTGGTATAAACTAGACCATGATTAAATTATTGTGCTGAAATACACACTATAAAATATATAAATTCAGATATGTTGTAGATTTAAAACAAAATTGCGAATGGCTGATTTTATTATTTTTAAACCTCCCCAAAAAATGCAGTCAGATTGTGTAATGATCACAGAGGTTCAAGTGAAAGATCAACAGTGACATCTAATGGATCAATTCAGTCAGCAAAACCATCCCAACAGAAGATCCGTCTGTCTGCCTGTATAAAAGATTAATGCAGACTGTAATATTTTAGTTATTCATGTATTTATTTTGAAATACTGTAGTAGGCCTACACAATACATTATTCAACAGGAAGTGTGATTATATGTGAGTATAATGTGATGTCATTGCATGTGTCTGATTTCTCTGCTTCAGAACATTGACATAAATGAGTCTGTCATTTAGTTTTATCACACGCTTTATTGTCACGAGTTCATTAATGTTTCAACTTCAGGCTATACATTCACTACCAGTCAAAAGTTGGAACAGATCAACACACAAGAGACCTCAATCAAAGTTTGCGCAGAGCTGTTAAAGTCTATGGAGAGAATATTTTTGATATGTGTAGCATTTTGGCCACTACTTTATTCCCATTTGTGTGTCACAGTTTAAATACTAGTATTATTTTAAAATATGGAAATAGTAATAATAACTAAGCAGTTTAACAATTTAATAATAATTAATCAAAATCTAAATCATTATACAAGTGTTTCTAAATAATTCCTAGCAGAACAATAGCTATAATTATTATTGACATCATAGATTAACAATTAGTTTGGCACCGGCTTAAGAAAACCACGTATTACACAGAGAGCTTATAATATATAATGTAAAATGCATTTGCTTTTAAATAATGTAAAATGCTAATGCTAATTTTATAAAAACTGAAAATCTACTGGCAAATTGAAGTGTATGGGTGTAAAATGATCAAGAATGCTAAATTATCACTATACAACATTTAGCAGACATTTATAATACTGAATATGTGTTGTTCAGTAAGAACACAGATTTGATAACAATGTTTTTTTTTGTGTATGTTTTTTTTTTTTTTTGCAGGTGAACAAGTTGAGTAAGAAGCAGACTTCATTGCATTGGGTTACTAGTTGACTGAACGCATTGACATCAAACATCGAAAAAGTGTTTGGTTAAAAATAAATTTCTACAGGTTTGCAACAACTTGAGGATGAGCAAATGATGACAAGATGTTAATTTTAGAACCATCCCTTTAAAGATTCATGAAATACCAAAACATTTTTGAGGTGTACTGAATGTGTGTTGCACATGATGGAAGACATTGTTAGCATTTAGATACATGCATCTAAAGAGGTGAGCCACAAAGCAGGAAGATGTCTCTACCCCTCTGTGATTGGCTTATTACCTTGTCATTGTGATCATGCCCTCTTCTTACACTCGCAATCATTGCTCAAAGCCTGAGTGGGTCATACTGCAGAAAATGGACTAATTACAAAGTAAACAACTCACCCACTCAGACATCATCACTGCCCATCACATGTGAATCAAAATGATGAAATCAGTGAGCTGCTTATTAAAGAGCACTCAGCTCGATTAAGCCAATGTCTTATACGCCACTTAAAGCTGTATCAGACATGTTCTACTTGGCATAAAAATTCAAGACTATATATAACCTCATGTTGATTCAGTCTATAGCACAGATCTGCCTACAGTATATGGTAAGAATCATAACCTAGACTCATTGGAAAAAACATGTCAAAACTCCTTTAAACATACCTACATATAATTAATTGCAGGTTTTGTTTGAAATTAACACTAGTGGCAATAAAACATCACACTAAGTAAAGTTGATTTATAAAGACTTATTTTAACATAAGTTTACTGCACATCTGTAGTTCCTTAACGATACTTCACTCATACTGCATCTTGCTTAAGACACTATGGGGAAAACTCCTTTTACTCTGATGACTGAAGCATTTTTCGGCCATTGGTTTGTGAATTAAAAATGAACCACAAAGGCCACCAGAGCCCGCCAGAATGGGTGGGGGCCATCTGGCTATATAAGCAGGCATTTTTCCATAGGATCCTCAGATTGCTTCTCTTTCAGTGTTGACTATAAGATCTTTGGTCTACGAGACTTGAAGCCTTCGCCGTGATCAAGTCCCCCTTCCTGTTCGAATTTCAGATGCGGACGAGCTGTTGGGCTCGCCATCTGCACAGCCAAGCTTTACCAGCACAGGCATGAACTGTTCCACGTCCGGACTAAAGCTGTGGAGGAGCTGGGTTTTGAATATAACAATACAACACTTCTTGCCAAAGCGCTCCAGTTCTGCCACTGCTTCCAGTCAGCCACGATGGAGCCGACTCGGCAGCACACGAAGCCTGCACCTCCAGCTGCTCAATCGGACAGACGCTATCCATTCCCTAAGTGCCTGGGAACCTGGCTTAGGATAGTGCTGGACCCAACACCTCAGGCATCTTCCTGATCTGCAGGGCAGAGAGAGGAAGGGGCTAAGTCTTGCTACAGCCAGACCACCCCCCAAGCAGCCTCTGTCATGCCGGCAGCAGTGTGTTTGTGGTAAACTACCATTGTAAACTTTGGACCATTTCAAATACTCCTCAAACAACTGATCGCTGATAAAGCGAGAGAAAAAACAAAAAACATTTTCAAAAAGAGAGCAAATTTCCACTTCCTCTTATCATGAGCATTGGGTTCCAGCAAGGTGGCCTGTCATTCGAATCAATCCAACATCTTTACACACGGCCGAGGCTTGGCAGACCATCCCCGGAGTGGCAGACTGAGTTTTGGGGATAGTAAAACAAGGTTAAGCACTTCAATTCACTCAAAACCCCCAGTATTTCAGATTGATTCCTCGATCTCAGACACCTGAACTGCACCCTCATGAAGCAGCCGTTTACGTTACGTTGCCTTACGTTTACGTTACGTTACGATGCAGCTCTTTCCCCACTGAGACAGATGGGAATCCAAATTCTGCATTACCCCGATGACTTGCTCATTCTGGCCCAGTCGGAGGTCAAGCTACTATCTCCCAGATCCTTCCTCCTCAGCCACTTAGAATGCCTGGGACTCAGGGTCAGTTTTGCCAAGAGTACACTGTCCCACAGCCAATGGATATTGTTCCTGGGAACAGTTCTCGACTCAGACCCACATGAGGGCTTTAGTCACGCCAGAACATGCACTGGTCATTCAGCAGCTCGCGGCCTCATTCAAAATAGGAGCCTCACGCCCTCTCATGGCCTTTCAAAATATGCTGGCTGAAATCATGTGTTCCCCACACCTGGTGTCTTGGTCTGCAGAAGGAAGGTGGTCTTAACAGATGCTTCCAACCCAGTTTGGGGAGCATTGTGCGACTGCAAACCGGCTTTCAGCCACCGGTCGAAAGAGGAGGCTCAGCTTCACATCAACTGTCTGGAAATGCTAGCAGTATGTTTGGGCATTCGCACCTTTCTGCCAGACCTAAGGGGACAGCACATCTTAGTCCATTCGGACAGTATGGCGGTGGTGTCCTATATAAATCGCCAGGGCAGTCTACCCTTGAAGCGCCTCTTCACTCTTGTAGAACGCCCTGTGGAATGGGCTCAGCTCAACTTGCGTTCACTGAGAGCAATGCATGTGCGGTGCAGGCTGAACCAGGGTGCAATTTTATCTAGTGTCCATTTTATTAATTACACATTTAATGTTGGAGGCATCCAAGTTATTTACCATATTAGATTTTTTTTTTTTAAATGAAAGTAACACAATAGTTACTTTTCCTGGTAATTGGTTACTTTTTTAATGATGTAATTCAGTTACTAACTCAGTTAATAATTGTGAGTAGTAACTAATGACTTTAACTAATTACTTTTTTTAAGTAACTTGCCCAACACTGGTCACTACTATTGCAATATAATGCTGCTTCTTCCACCTTATGACAATAGATTTACACTTCAAAATAGTCTTAGTGTTTGAACTAATACATACTGCTGCCTGCCAGCTGCAATCACCAATAAAACGTTGTTTCATTTTTTTTTTCTATATCGTCATAAACATCATCGCAATTATTCTTGAAATATTGTGATATAATTTTGAGGCTATTTCGCCCACCCTTACTGCAAACTTGTACTTTTCAAAAGTTAGCATTTTCTGAAACACAAGTTAAAATAAGTGTCGTGTAAACACCCCTTACATCACAAATGCAGTCTACAGACTTGTATTGAACCTAGAACATTCCTTTCCATACATAGGCACTTAAATCCTCTTTGTACATGTTTTCAATACATGTGTGCTGTCCTCTGATCACTCAAACTATCTGTGTGTGCTGGATGAATGGGCTGTCAGTGGTATGTTGGACCTCTGTCGTGGGCACAGGATCTTGAAGAAGGCTCTCCGGAAGCTGCTGTGGCACAGCGGGTACAGGAACGGGTTGATGGCTGAGTTCAGCCACAGCAGCCAGAATGTCACCTCATACCAGTGATGGGACACGCAGTCTCCTCTGCACGCCGCTCGCACGATCATTAACAGAGTGTACGGCGCCCAGCACACCGCAAAAACACACACGATTATGGCCAGGGACTTAGCAATCTTCTTGTCCTGCCTCAGACGTGAGCGCTGGACGCACCGCATTGACAGACCGTCGTTCTCCGAGCGCTTCTCGCCGTCTGCTGTGCTTTTCTTCTTGAGCATCATGGAGTTCCAGCAGATTCGGATGCTCGTGCGTGCTTTCTCGCCATACAGATTTGTAGCATCCTGGCTCTTTGGAGAACAGGATTCTTTCTTGCTGCCAAGTCTCCTCTGTCGGATGTTGAGGTAGATGCTGATGTTGAAGAACGCCACAGATAAAAACGGTGAGAAAAACTCGACCACTGAAGCAGAAAGCAGGAAGTACCAGGTGTAGTAGAACTCAGCAAAGCACTCATTGTCCGGCACGCGGCTCTTGCCTGTCAGCTGCTCCCAGAATAAGATGGCCGGTCCATAGAGGAGGAAGGCTAGAATCCAAACCGCTGCTATCTTCACCACTGCAAAGTGGGTCATTCCTTGTTTGGCACGATAAGATACCTAGGATCAGGAGAAAAAAAAACAATGGAAAAAAATGCATTTAATTGGTAGGAAAAAAAAATGCAGACAACTGAGAACTATAGAGATGCATGCATATAACAACATACTGAGCCAAGGAGTCACAGTACATATATATGCTATTATGGTTTGATTCATATTAGAATGTTGTAAATCATGCATGGATAACTGATAAAAGTAAACTTTGGCTGAATATATCGCCCACCCACCTGTTGGTCTTTTCATGTTGGTCTAAATGAAATGCAAATAAATTTTTTGCTACTAGGTGCTGCTTTTGGAGCGGTAAAAATAGCTGTTTCCCAGGTAATGGCTGTACTCAATGGCAAAGCAGCACTGCGCTCACAAACACTGCTTTATCGGGCAGTACAGTCAGGCATGATGAAATGAGAATGAGACCAATTGGACCGATCACTACAGATTAGATCCTATACAGGTAGTCAAGGGCAGGCTCTAAGATGGTTTAGATCCTACCTGTCCGATCGCTTCCATTTTGTTTATTTAAATGGGGAGTCATCTCATTTATCACCAGTAAAATATGGAGTGCCACAAGGATCTGTCCTAGGGCCCCTTCTATTTTCAATATACATGTTGTCCCTTGGTAATATTATTAGAAAATACGGGATTAGTTTCCACTGTTATGCTGATGATACTCAGCTATATAGCTCAACGAGACCAGATGAAACTTCTCAATTATCTAAGCTAACAGAGTGTGTTAAAAATGTAAAAGATTGGATGACCAATAATTTTCTCCAATTAAATTCGGATAAGACAGAAATATTAATTATTGGACCAAAAATATATTATATTTGACAGCAACTTGTCTTTTGAAAATCATATTTCCCATGTTACAAAAACTGCATTCTTCCATCTTAGAAACATTGCCAAGCTACGAAACATGTTATCTGTTTCTGATGCAGAAAAGCTAGTTCATGCATTCATGACCTCTAGACTGGATTATTGTAATGCACTTCTAGGTGGTTGTCCTGCTTCTTCAATAAACAAGCTACAGGTCGTCCAAAATGCAGCAGCTAGAGTCCTTACCAGGTCAAGAAAATATGATCATATTACCCCAATTTTACAGTCTCTGCACTGGCTACCTATTAAGTTCCGTATCAGTTACAAATTATCATTACTTACTTATAAGGCCCTAAATGGTTTAGCTCCAGCGTACCTAACTAGCCTTCTACCACGCTACAACCCATCACGCACCCTAAGGTCACAAAACGCTGGACTTTTGGTAGTTCCTAGGATAGCAAGGTCCAGTAAAGGAGGTAGAGCTTTCTCACATTTGGCTCCCAAACTCTGGAATAGCCTTCGTGATAATGTTCGGGGTTCAGACACACTCTCTCTGTTTAAATCTAGATTAAAAACGCATCTCTTTCGCCAAGCATTCGAATAATTTATCTCTTAAATTGTGACTGCAGTTGTATCTGATCAAATGCACATTCTTAGTCTTTAGCTTGGGTTAGACTAATTAATTTTACTTTGTTGGAACAGCAGCTATGCTAATGTTGTCTCTATTCATTTCTCTGTTTTGCCACAGGATTTACATCCCGTGGTAACTAGGATTTACACAAGCTCCAGTCTGGACCCAGAACACCTGAGAAGAGATGATGCTGACCCTCAGAGGACCCCAGATGATGCTAACCCTGAATCAACAACAATTATTGCTACAAGTGTGACTGCATCATATAATAATTGCTGTTAATAATGTTCATCGTCTGGCTGACTACGTCTTGTATTAACTTTTTTTCTGAAAAATCCTGTCATACACGCACAAACTGAAAGTCACCACTTATAAGCTACTACTAAATATTGTAGAAACGTTATTTTCTGTAAAGTTGCTTTGTAACGATTTGTATTGTAAAAAGTGCTATACAAATAAACTTGAATTGAATTGAATTGAATTGAATTGAATTGAATTAGCATCACACAAAGGAGGGGTTTGGAAAAATGTATCTTTCAGCAAATGGTTTGGGAGCCTTGAGCAAGTAAGGTAAAAATAAATGCATATTATAAGACAATGAAAGTCTATTTTGACCTTGCATGCATGTCAACCTGTTGTTGGGAACTCCCAAAACCAAAATATGACCCTTTCATAACCCATAATGGGGCACTTTAATACTCAAATATCACACTTAAATACAATGAAATAGTCCAAAATAGAAGCCAATGGGCTAATAGGCTACTAATTAAAAAACAACTCTTGGCATAATTGATTTCAAGACAACAAAGTGTGGTTTTGCTTCACTAAATCGTACACAGAAGCTGTACATGAAAACACACAATAGGGGATGAAGACAAACACTTTCTTTCGCTGGTACACACATATCAGAGTATGTGTGTTGTCAAAGTGCTGCCAATGATAGCATGAATCTTTCCTTCTCTACTGCCTTTGATTGAAGCTGTAGCCGCAGTCTGTGAGATCAAACATGGCTGTCTTGCAGATTAAAGGCAGACCTTACGTATTGTGATGTATGTTCGTATCATTACTCTGATGTTAAGAGCTTGTGTGGGAAAACAAAACCAGACATTTCAAGGACGCTTTCTGACCCGAGTCTAAACAAACATCAGAGAAAGCTTTGAAGTAAATATTCCACAATATTTACTGCCCTATAAATCACTGTTCCTGGGGCATCTCAGGATGTTTCTTTAGTTAGACTGATTTAACCCCACAATAAAGATTTGGGAAGATCTTCTCATGCAACATCCATTCAAATATGGCTTTTGGTAAAAAAAAAAGAAAAGGTGTAAAGTCCCAACCCACCTGTTCACACCTGTTGCTGCATGATACACTTGAAGTTACTTTGCACCACTGTTAATGTAATTATTAGTGTAGACATTGTTATTGGAGAACTAATGATATTTGAAGTAGTGCACTTAAATATGCAACTAAATGCACTAATAATAACATTTAATAAAATATTATATACAACCCCAATTCCAGAGAAGTTGGGGCATTTAGTAAAATGGAATCAAATCAAGAATCTGTGATTTGTTAATTCTCTTTAACTTTTATTTAAAGTAAGGGAAAATATTTCCAAAGTTTTCACTGACCAAAGTAAATGTATTTCTAAAAAAATTTGATTTTGATGGCTGCAACACACTCCAAAGATTTTGAGACGGAGGCATGTTTAACACTGTGTAACATCAGCAATCCTTTTAATTACAATGTTTAATTGTAATTAATAATTAAGGATTAAGGATGAGCCAGACATTTTCAATAGGAGACAGATCTGCTGGCCATTCGAGCATATTCACTCTCTCTACGAGACCACGCTGTTGTAGCAAGAGCAGAATGAGAGCTGGTATTGTCTTGACCTAATAACCATGGACTTCCCATGAAAGACAACATCTTGATGGCAGTATATATCTCTGTACTAACCCAATATATGCATCCATGTCAATAGTACCTTCACACATATGCCAGTCATCCATGCCATATGACCTGATTTACCCCCATACCATGTCAGATGTTTGCTTTTCCCCCTTTCACCAATGAATGTCTGGATGGTCCGTTCGGTCTTTGGGACTGAGAACTCACCATCCATTTTTCCCAGAAACAAGTAGAAATGAGGACTTGTGATGAGAGTGAAATGTGATGAGAGTATTTTTGACCATCTGGCCCTGAGAACACGGCAGCATCGCTGCATTTAATTAATCTATAGCTTTATCCTAGAATAACAGATATTCAAGTTACAGTTCTTGATGCAGCAGCAGACTGTATTAAGTGAGAGCATTTTTCTGAAGCACTCTTGAGCCCATGTGGCTATATTTAATACAGCAGCATGATGGTTTCTTATGCAATGCCATCTGAGGGGTCAAAAGCTCATTCAACTAAGGTTTCCTGCATTGCCCTACATATACTGTGATTTCTCTGGATTCCCTGAATCTTTTCACAATATTGTGCATAATACTTGGTGAAAGACCTAGATTCTTTGCAATGTTGCATTGCGAAACGTGATTTTTTTATTGGTTTGACACTTCTCTCATGAAATTTGGCACAAAGTGATGAGCCATGATCCAGCTTTGCTTGCAAAGACTGAGATGCTCCTTTTATACCCAAACATGAGACCTTGACCCATGACCAAGTTACCTGCTTACTGAGAGCTGTTTCAAAACAGTTTAACATGGATGTTCTATAACCTTTTCACTTTTATTTAGCCTCTGTCCCAACTTTTTTGGAGTGTGTTGCAGCCATCAAAAACTAAATGTGTTCATATTTACAAAATACATTTACATTGGTCAGTGAAAACATTGGGAATCTTTTCTCTTTACTTTTGTAAATTAAATAAAATGTAAAGAGAATGAACAAATCACAGATTCATTATTGGGGTTTTAAACAGTTTTTTTTTTTTTTTGCATTTTACTAAATGTCCCAACTTCTCTGGAATTGGGGTTGTAAAATGTATTTAATAATAATAATAAATATGTTATCTGAATCCTTGAACTGGTGAAAAATCCAACTAAAGTATTTTGGTAAAAAAAAAAATAATAATAATAATTAAATGCTAAAAATACTCAAGGTAGTGCACTTAAATATGCAGTTAAATGTACTTATACTACTACTAACAAATAAATGTTATCTGAGTCGTTGAACGCTTGTGAAAAATACAAATATAAACCAGTCATTTGTCATTTAACACAGTACTATGGGCTGAAGCTCTATTATGGTTGTGCTCTTTGAAGCACAGTGGTTTTTCTTTTGTGATGTGAGCAAAGATCAAGACATCACAAAATAAATAATTTAAAAGCTAATTAAAAATTCCTTTAGTTTCTCCTTTAGAAGATAGGTGTGTTAATATGATCTTCAGTGTCCTTTAGTGAGATAAATGAAATCATACTGGGATAAAGGTAAATGTATTCGGCTTGCTGGCCATAATGGATCAAAATATCATACCTGCTTTCTTTGCTTTGTATTTATTGTGCACAATTCATCAGTGCATGCTATGTTAACATGACAATTATGTTTTTATCATATAAAGACCACTTTTTACAGTACAATTATAAATTATGGATCTATTTTAGACTTAGTTCAGTCTTGCTGTAAGCTGATTCACTACAACATGCCACAGAAGTTACTCTGATTTTTTCTTTCTTTTTTCTTTTGAACTTCTCAAAGACCAGTGGAAACCCGAAAGCCATGCAGATGGACAGCGGTAAGTCTTCCATCCAGTCAGCCCACTGCGGAAGTGGAGAGGCCTTTCTCTTGGGTACTACACTTTCGAAACACTTGAGAGATGACACCCTTCACCATTAGACCATGATCTCAATCATTTCAAGGGTGTCATACACATTCCCAGGAAGGCACTGACCTATTATTCTATGCTGAATTCACACAAGGGAGATGCAGTTTGAAGGGTAAGACAGAACAGGTCCTTGTTCATGAAGAAATTTATTTTTCAAGTGCATTATCCATGATTAACAGATCTATCATTTCCACCAGTCTATAGCCAATGAAATAGCCACCTGAACCAGGTGGAGAATTATCATTCAGGGGAAATCCAGCAATACGTCTGAACCAGATAATAAACAGAGTGGGATCTACAATGAATGAACTCAATGAAATTAGTCCCAATGTTGAAAAATAAATAAAAACAAAAATAAAAAAATCATTCAATTTTCCAGCCGATAGGACTTGTTTATACCCTCTGTAGAAAAGGTAATTTCAGGAAGTTTTAACACTAGAAGATCCTCCAACATGTTCACTCTGCCAAAATTGTTTATCTATCAAGCATGTTTTATTGGATTGTTCTGGCTCAGTTAACATTTATAGTATAGTGAAAATAGCAGTGTATATCTTATTTGCATATGAAGTGAAATTATAAATCCTGTAAACATATAGAAGGTAATATTTGGACTTCTCTGGTTCTCTGCACTGACTTTAAGCACAACCGGAAATATCTACGCACACACTCACAAGACCGGAAATCCAAGATGGCGGAGATATGCAACTAGCCCATTGGATTGTTCTGGTTTAAATCCTTTGAGAAAACTTTTTTTTTATACAATTAACTCTTTTGAAGAGTTTTAATAGAGTTGTCAAATACGGCTTTAGTACAAATGAACTGTAAAAACATGATATAAATCAGGCATAAATTTTCTGGCTATGAAAATAAGCCATACAAGCTGGCATGGTGTTAAACACATCAAACAAACAATATGAACCAGATAATAATGCAAAAATGTTTTAAAGGAAATATATATTTGCTCGTTTACATTATACTTCAATCAAACTCAGCCCTTCTTTTACCTCATGCGATGTTCTGCAGTGTAACAGGAAAAACCAAGGAAAAAGAGCTCTGCCAACCCCAACACAGAACCAAAACTAAACCAATGCATGATGCATGGGATCTAGCGTGATGCCAGTGATGAGGAGGCACAATCAGCATCAGCTTTGACTTATCATGAGCTGCCAGTGGGGCTCCATTGTCCTGCCACCCGCTCCTATCATGAGTCCTATCCCAGCATTACCGCCGGGACCCGAGTGACAGTGATGTGAAGGCAAGAATATCCTCAGAAAAAATTGCATTTCCATTAGAAAGGTTGATGGAAGTAGGACAGGTGCGCTGCTGGCATTAGTGACAATACAGTTCTTTAAACAAGGGATATATTACCAGAAAAATGTCAGAAGAGATCCAGACACCTGAACTGCCAAAAACTACCAGTGCACTCCACTTATATTGGCACTCTTGGTAAATATGTAAAGATGGCTGGGAAAAATAAATCTGCAGTTTATCCTTTTGATATTTCATTCAGAAAGGATAAGCATTTTATCATTTTTGGTGGTTATTACATAAGCAAGAATTTCATATTCTTGACCATTTCTAAATAATACGTGATATTCTATAATAGTCAGTGCATCAGACTGATTAAAGCGAACAAAACAAATTGAGTCACGGTGACTATGCATGTATTTTTATTAACGAGTGTCATTAATAGTGCGTGTAGCAGTTGTTTATTGCCAGCCTGGATAATACTTTCTGCCAGTTGTCATGAGCTAAGGCTGCTGAAACACAATGAATACCTCACTACAGTTTCCTTCATAATGAAAATATCGGCAATAAAATTAGAGCTCACCGCTTTTGTAACGGAGAGATAGCGGTCATAGCTGATAAGCACGATGTTGAAGACAGACGCAGTGCAGAGGAGATAGTCTACGACCAGCCACAGCTTGCAAAGTCCTTTACCCAGCATCCATTTCCCTGTCAAGATGTAGGGCATATACACGGGGATGCAGAAGGCACCTGTGGGAAACACCAATCAAGAAAGCAACATTATCGTCATTCTGAAGAGTCAAGCTGAATCATTTGTGCAATTCATATCTGTTGTTACAGCATTTTTTGCATGTGTATGTTAGTGATGACTCTGTCAGTCGTGTTGCTTTGGTTACACAATGATTGCAATGTCAAGAGCAAACATCCAGTCGCATTTACAAAATGACACAGTCAAAAGAGGTCCATTATCTATTGTAGTAGCATAGAGATGATGCATGAAGCTCAGCTCACACAAACATCACTGTCAAACCAAGCAGCTTTATGCTGGTCAATGTGATGGGAATGTTTTATTTATTATTTTTTTTGCTCTAAAACGAAATTCCAGATTGCATGGATTCCTATTGAAATGGCTAAATGTACATTTCCTTAGTTATTATTTGAGTGTGTCACAAAAGTGTTTGTTATACTTGTGCGTGGTATTGAATCTGAGGCGGAAGTCAAGTAAAAACTCTAGGATAATGTATTTTCTCAGGAAAAAAAAATAATAATCTACAGTTATGAAATGCAGACATTTATATCTTGGGGTAAAATTGTGTACTAAACAACAGTGCACTGTAATAACACACTTTCCCAAAATGATTAATAATTTGAAATATTAAAGTGTGTGCCTATTTTCACAGCAATTCATGCATATTTTACGAGGTAGCTAATTCATACATCCGCACTCGTACAATTTCGTATGATTTTTGCTAAATCGTAGATATTTTAGTTGTTGCACAATTTGTATGAATTTATACGATTGACCTACACCTAACCCCGCCCCTAAACCTGTCACTGGGGTGGTGACAAATCTTACAAAATCGTACAAGTGAAGGCTTATGAATTTGTGCAAATTAGCCACCTCATAAAATATGTACAGTATGAATTGGTCATGAGATAGCATTGCAATGTATTAAAATAATAAAAAATAAAAAATGCAAACTTTTAAAAAGTGTAACTATTCTTAAAATCTTACTACTAAGAACACTTATATATTTAATGCACATGAATGTATTAGATGTAATGACACTTCAGGGACCAATTCACACTATTAACTAGGCATCTTTGCTGTTTATTAGTCATTATAAAGCACATATCAATGCCTTATTCTGCATGAACAGGTCCCTTAACTCTACCCCCCAAATATTACCTTTCTAACTATTAATAAGCAGCAAATTATGAGTTTACTGAAGCAACAGTCACAGTTAATAGCTAGTAAATTGTGGCAATGGGTCCCCAAACTAAAGTGTAAACGATGTAGTAAAATTCACTTATGAATGAGAAATCTGTACATGGTATTCACTAAAGTTGCATAAAAAATGAATCTGAGGCAATATAGTCTCCAGCAGTTAGAGAGGATCTCTTGTGTAATGACTCGTTAAGATCTGCATGTGCAGATTTATAACAGCAATAGTGGAGTAAAGTAAGAGTTTATTAGAGTGCAATAAAAAAGCTCCATACAAAGTGCGTATATCCAATCAAAGACAATTAGTCAATGTTTGCAGTAATAAATGAAAACTCCTAAAAACTTGAATTCCACTCTCTGATGGACTTTCATGCATGCTCAGAAATAAAATGTGCACAACTTTAACCTTTATGGGTACAAGAGCTTGTGGCACCTGCCTTCAAAGGGACACCTTTGTACCTTATTTACCCTTAAAGGATGCATATTAGTATCTTAGAATAGTACTCTTAAGGTAGCAATATTTACTTTATGATACTATGTTTAGATTTATCCCCAGCTGTTTCTTTTTCTTTCACAAAAGCTGTTTGTGTTCATTTAGTTTGTTCAACCAGATAGCTGTACCAGTCTGATTTGCCTAAAAGGGATTTCATGCAATTACTTTTTAGCTTTACACTATTTGTGTTCCTCAACAGCATCTATAGTAATTCTGAATTGCTCACAGATTTTGTCATCACAAGAGCAGACATCGGTGGACTGCAGTGATTAATGAGATTACAGCTGTTTTATAACACAAAGATATGAGAAGGCAAAATTACAACATAATAAATGGGGAGAAAAATACAAAAACACTTAGAAGTAGACAAATCCACTGACAGAGAGCACAGGATCTCATGCAACCTACTGATGAAATTATTAAACATGTCATATATTGTTTTTAGCCAAATACAGTAAATGCACTTTGAAGTAATGAATAAGGGAAGCAGAGCTGGACTCATTTCACATGAATGCGCTTCTTACATCACATCTCTTTCAATGTTAACTCCTTTCCCCTCTGAATTTCATTGATTATTGGATTGGATTGTATATATATAGCCTATATATATAATTATTATTATTACTCAAAAATCTGGAGAAAGTATTAGTATATGCAGACAGTATTAAATAACTTGTTTTTCAAAGTGAACACATTCCAATCAAATAATTTTAAATCAAGAATTTGTTTGTGAGATTTTAATAGCTAAATGTTTACAAAAAAATTCTACTGGTAGCGATTTGAATATATTAAGAATAATCTAACTACTCAAGAACTCCTCATTTAAAAAAAAAAGAAGATATTAATATTTTATTCAGTTTTATTCTATATGTTCTGTATAATTCAGACAGACCAATCCTGCACATTGTTCGACCACATCACTTTGCACCAAATTTTATTCTCCCTAGAATAACAGTCACTAGTGAATTTGACATTGTTGGCATAACCGACTACGCTGAATATATTGTGAAGACTTTTCAACTTTTCTGTAAACTTTACTCACCAACGAGAAAGTCTGAGATGGCCAGGTTCAGCAGGAAATAATTGCTCTGTTTGCGCAAACTCTTGTCCATCTTGAAGGCGACGATGACCAACGCGTTTCCACACACGATCACAGCAATCAGAATGACCATCATGACCGAGAGCAGCGCGAGCGCAGGACCCTCGAAGCCCGCGTCTCTCCTCACAGCGGTCCAGTTACTGACCGTGTGTTCACGGCTCATGTTGGGATGGTTACCCATCGAGAGCTTCGCGGTCTTCACTTCGAGCTGCTCTCTTTCATCTGTCTCAGGGAGGTTCACATGCATGGGTCTGGTAAATGTGTCGAGCGCGCGCAGGTGACGCCCCTCGCCGTTCCCACGACGCGCGTCAAGAGCGATTCAGAGCCACTATCATTCCATTCACTTTAGTGTTCTGATTTACTGACATCATTTAAAACAGTGGTAATATGTGATGTAAATCAAGGAATACCATTAAAGAGCATAATGAAACAATGGTCTATATCATTAATAATATATATTATTTTATATTAAGCTTTCAGAATTAAACTCTCTGTGCCTTTGCACAGCTTTTAATGTCAGCTGGGATATTCGAAATAAAATGTGAAATAAAAAGAAAGAAAGAAAGAAAGAAAGAAAGAAAGAAAGAAAGAAAGAAAGAAAGAAAGAAAAAATAAAATGCTCTTTTGGCTTGAAAACAATGCACTTTAATTCAGGAAACTAGTTGCTTATGTTTTGGACACATTTCTAGAATACAACAATTAAAATTGCTTTCAAAGTATTAATGAATAATCACGTTACATTTGAACAATCAAAAATAATTCAGTTTGTAACTTTAATCTCAAATTCCTTTAAGCAATTCTGAGAACATAATATATATATATTAAAAAGTCTCCAATTACATAGTCTGTAAGGACCTTTCACAACAAGCATGTTGCAATTAAGCAAAACACAGACAAATTGTCTAGTCACACCAAGTGTAAAATCAGTATCCTTTGGGCTGAACTTCAAGATCAGGATTGTAATTAGACTGTATTACTGTAATTAGACTGCTAGACACAGGAATCACAGATATTAACACTCACTGAACACTTAGTCTCTGCTAAGTACAATCTTAGTTTTAAATACAGTTTGAGCACTTGATAAGACTGTTTATTCATCAGCAGGTCACGTTTATAAATTAAAAATGTTAAACTTTTTAAAAAGATACTTTTTTGAGTTGTATTTTCATATATATATATATATATATATATATATATATATATATATATATATATATATATATATATATATATATATATATATATATATACACACACTATATATCAATCAACCACTGCTTTACACCTGCTTTATGCTTTATAATGTGTCAGCCATTGAGGTACATACAGAAATGAATCCTTACTTGTTAATAAGGCCTGGAGTGTGTAGCAGGTGTTTTGTTTGCACTGTGCTCTTTATGTTGATTATAACTATGCCATATCTTTTGTTTGTTGGGAATAGCTACATAATTATTCTGACAAAAAGCCTGTTTTTCCATGACTATCACTAAAATATAGTAACATCTAAATTTCAAATCACATGATCTTAGATGTTTCAGTAGTGTTTTGATTTTCAAACCCATTAAAATCATTCAAATAACACCTTTTTTTCAGTACCCGTCCACTACCATTGGCGTTCATTGATCTCTCATTAGGTGTTATATACATCCTTAATATAAATTTGCATATTTGTTAAGATGTCATTGAGTGTGCAGAGGTAGAGCGTGGGCAATAACACTAGAGCAAGTGTGCAAAATGATATTCACATAGTACGAAAAAGTATTCGCATGAAGTGAAGCTCCATTAGTAAGCTGAACCCCCACTGAGGGATAAAACAGCTTAGGAGCTTAGGGGATCAGCCTTCTCCCAGTGCAATCTTCACAGCAGGCTACTGATTGAGGAGAGGGCAGAAGATGATGTCAAGCAATATTGTTTGGCAATTAAAGGCTTTGAAACCAGTTGTGAAAAATCTGTTTTCCAGTCATGTGGTTGCCCCCCTTTTTTTCATACTCCTGATTTGGAGACACTAGTGGTGAGGACAGGCCACAGCAGATGGTATTCGTCCACTGTGAAGAGAAGAGTAGGGTAAATTAGTTATTCTAATGGGAGTAAAATAGCACCAAAATAATAAAAATTGCCTGACATGCTGATATAGGTCCAGATTTTTAATTTTTATTTTTTTTACATATTAGCTATATAATCAAGAGTGTTATAACTGTGCTGATAGCCAGTATATAAAATAATATAAGGTAACTAGACTTAATATTTGTTCATTGATTTATTCAAAGCGACCAATTCATTGAGGACTTTCTAAAAAAAAAGGAAAGCTAGACTGAACATGGGCTGTGTCCCAATCCCTCTCTACACCAGTGGATGAGAGCTTGAATTTGAATGGCTTAGTGACCCCTGAAATACAAGGTCCTTTGAATTTAAAGTCCTTCTACCACAGACTTCCTGTCAGCAATTTTCGCTAAACACTATCAAAGTTACTTAGATAACTTTTTTTTTTCTCAAATTCTGATGTTTGGGTTACTGTATAAATGACCTAACAGAATTTATGTGTGTGCATGACAGAAAAGGAAATCTAAGAACATTACACACTTCAAGAGGACAGCAGCACAACAAAACATGACAAGAACTGTCTCAAAAGCTATGTTGGTGATGTTAGCTGACTTTACCTGCCCACGGTTCATCAAAGCGCAGTGCAGTTCCTGAATCATTTATCTTGCAGAAGCAGCCATTGTAGCTCTTTTGCCAGCTGCTGAGACCCCCTCCAGAAGCGATTGGGTGCTGACATTTTTCCCAGACCCCCTGTAGACTATCAGAGCTAATCTTAATTAAACGTAAGGGCATGCCAGTGTATTCACAGTATTTTTGATAGTTAAATGTCAGTATCTCCTGCTGTGTGTGCTGTCAGAGCCAGTGGACCACACCCAGCCATTTAACTGATATTTTCTGCCAATACACTGGATGATGCTCGTGCACTTGCACTGTAGAAAAAAAGTGTCAGTGTTTTTTCTTTTCTTTTCTTTTGTCCATGCACGAAGAGCTGTTGTTTTAGACCCTAATGACATTCAAAATATCTTCTGGAGAGAACAGACAAGGCTGTGGGCGATATTAATGTTTATACTGTGCACAGATCCATACTTTAGAAATCTATAGAAGATATTGGACCATGGCATACTCGTTTGAGCACGGTATGTTTAAGGACACATATTTTAATAAGTCACATATTTTAACAAAATGCATTCAGGTGCTCACAGAAGAGATGAGTTTTCAGCTGTTTCTTGCACATTGTCAGGGATTTTTCTGTCCGGGTTGGGTCCGAAAGATCAGTCCACCAGCAAGGAATAGTGAATGAGAAGGTTCTGGAAAGTGATTTTTTGCCTCTCTGTTATGATACCATGAGGCACGGCTCACTCATCTGGAAGGATGTAGACTCATAAGAGGGAATGGAACAATGTGGTTGTACTTTACACAAACATCAGTGTCTTGAACCTGATGCAAGCAGCAGCTGAAAGCCATTGCATAGAGATAAGGTGAGGTGTAACATGGGCTCTTTTGGTCTGATTGACCCGTCTGCTGCATTCTGCATCATTTGTTGAGGTTTGATTGCACAGTCCAGCCATAAGAGCACTGCAAAAGTCCAATCTAGAAATGACAAAGAACAAGGAGCTGTGCAGCCTGTTCAATTAGGAAGTGCTCTTACTGATTTTGCGCAATGCAATCTTTCATGACCGAGCTATGCAATGTGGTTTTAAAGGTCAGATGGTCATCAAAGATTACCCAATATTTCTGGCTGAACTGGTTTTTGATTATTGTTGATACTCTTAATTGTGAACCATCCGAGTGACTGGGAAGAATAGAAGTTCTATCTTCGTTATATTGATTTGCAGATGATTTTCATTGTGTGTATATGTAACAAATAATTAAAGATGTTGTATTATTGAAAATTAATGTGCACACAAGGTGGTAATGCTGAGAGTGTGCGTAAATTTTCAATAATTCAAGGGTCTATAGTCAATTATTTATTGAATACAATGGCATTGTTGAATTCTTGACTCCGATTGGTTGACACATGCTCATATATCATGTGATCTCTTTACAGAATATGACATACTGTATCCTGACTGTTGTCTGAATCTAGTCTATAAAGAATGTGCTCTTGGAATAACACAAAACATCTAAAACATATATATATTTTTAAGTTAATGCTAGACCAGGAGAGCTCAAACAAACTCCTATCTTCATCGACACTTACAGTTGTGTGAAAATACGTCATGCATTGTCTGTTCATATGGCATGTATAACCTTCAAAAAGTATTTGTTCACAATTTTTATGCATAATGACTACCCTAGTGCAATGCTAACACACACACACACACACACACACACATATATATATATATATATATATATATATATATATATATATATATATATATATATACATACACAGGTGCTGGTCATATAATTAGAATATCATCAAAAAGTTCATTTATTTTACTAATTCCATTCAAAAAGTGAAACTTGTATATTATATTTATTCATCACACACAGACTGATATATTTCAAATGTTTATTTCTTTTAATTTTGATTTTATAACTGACAACTAAGGAAAATCCCAAATTCAGTATCTGAGGAAATTAGAATATTGTGAAAAGGTTCAATATTGAAGACACCTGGTGCCACAGTGTAATCAGCTAATAAACTCAAAACACCTGCGAAGCCTTTAAATGGTCTCTCAGTCTAGTTTTGTAGGATACACAATCATGGGGAAGACTGCTGACTTGACAGTTGTACAAAAGACGACCACTGACACCTTGCACAAGGAGGACAAGACACAAAAGGTCATTGCAAAAGAGGCTGGCTGTTCACAGAGCTCTGTGTCCAAGCACATTAATAGAGAGACGAAAGGAAAGAAAAGATGTGGTAGAAGAAAGTATACAAACAATAGGGATAACTGCACCCTGGAGAGGATTGTGAAACAAAACCCATTCAAAAATGTGGGGGAGATTCACAAAGAGTGGACTGCAGCTGGAGCCAGTGCTTCAAGAACCACTACACACAGACGTATGCAAGACATGGTTTCAGCTTCACATTCCTTGTGTCAAGACACTCTTGAACAACAGACAACATCAGAAGCGTCTCGCTTCATACAGGACTGGACTGCTGCTGAGTGCTCCACAGTCATGTTCTCTGATGAAAGTAAATTGAGCATTTCCTTTAGATATCAGGGTCCCAGAGCCTGGAAGAAGAGAGGAGAGGCACACAATCCACTTTGCTTGAGATCCAGTGTAAGTTTCCACAGTCAGTGATGGTTTGGGGTCCATGTCATCTGCTGGTGTTGGTCCACTGTGTTTTCTGAGGTCAAAGGTCAACACAGCCATATACCAGGAAGTTTTAGAGCACTTCATGCTTCCTGCTGCTGACCAACTTTATGGAGATGCAGATTTCATTTTCCAACAGGACCTGGCACCTGCACACAGTGCCAAAGCTTCCAGTACCTGATTTAAGGACCATGGTATCCCTGTTCTTAATTGACCAGTAAACTCACCTGACCTTAACCAGAAAATCTGTGTGGTATTGTGAAGAGGAAGATGTGATGTGCCAGAGCCAAGAATGCAGAAGAGCTGAAGGCCACTATCAGAGTAACCTGGTCTCTCATAACACCTGAGCAGTGCCACAGACTGATCCACTCCATGCCACGCCGCATTGCTGCAGTCATTCAGACAAAAGGAGCCACAACTAACTATTGAGTGCTGTGCATGCTCATACTTTTCATTTTCATGCTTTTCAGTCGGCCAAGATTTCTAAAAATCCTTTCTTTGTATTGGTCTTAAGTTATATTCTAATTTTCTGAGATACAGAACTTGGGATTTTCCTTAATGTGTCAAATACAATCAGCAAAATTAAAAGATATAAACATTTGAAATATATCAGTCTGTGTGTAATGAATAAATATAATATACAAGTTTCAATTTTTGAATGGAATTTGTGAAATAAATCAACTTTTTGATGATATTCTAATTATATGACCAGCACCTGTATATAGTTTTATCATCAATCATGCATTTTGTAGGGGGAATACTGTTAAATGTGCTGCTCCACAGCTTTAAAAATGTTTCATTTTATATAACAAACCAATGTTTTTTTAAGCCTTTAAATGTGTGTTTTGTGTGCATGTATTGAGTCTTTTTACCTGCCAGTCATCTTAATCCCCAATGCTTTCATCTAGTGCACGATGTCCACATCACAGTAGTTAAGACGGTTATAGAAAACCCACTTGTAACTGGGGGAAGAGCTTCACAGCTGTTGTTGTCAATGAGAGTATTGGTTGTAGGTTTGATAGTTTAACCCATTTGTACAATAATAAAATGTCCATCTTAGAATCAGTATTCATCAAATTTACTTGTTTTTAATATACAATAATTTGATCTCAAATATAAACAATGCCACTGTTTACATATTATTATACACATATCGGCTTATATGGACCCTTAGGAAGTCGTGATCAGTGTTGCAAAAAATAAATAAATAAATAAATAAATCCAGACCTGCCATTATTTCCCGCTCTCTATACAGTATCATTTCCTTAATGCAGGTATAAATAATATTCAAACCAATGTGCCATGTAGCCTTTGAGCACCACCTTCAGGTTGTTATGAGCATGCATCAGTAAGCAACATACCTTGGTTTGCGCGTTGTTTCAAGGACACGCCCACAATTTAGGAAATATAATTAATATTAATGAGGCACCACCCAGTGGAACCAAATGTTTTAGGAAATGAAAAGAGTTTAACACCAGCCTGACCCGCTCCGTGGTCACGTCAGATGTAGGGTGTGTTATCTATATCAACCTGAAAGTTTATTCTCATTTTGATCTCAAAATTGATCTCAACAGTTTTCAACAGTTTTTCACTTAAAAGAGATTGTACCTGATTTAGCTGTTAAATCATTCTGTAATAGACCTACATGTACCGCGAAACCGAAAGTGAAAGTAGATCTTTCAGTCTCTGGAGAGTTTTTCTTGGTGAGCAGCCTACTTTTATGAAGGTAAGATGCTTGTTCTCCTGTATACATTGTTTAAAATGCTAAAACTGTAACTATGTGAAATTGTCTCTTAAGACGATGTAGAAATCACTCGCTCGACCAGAAGTAATAATGTGCATGGATTGTTAGCTGCCATATTCAGCTATGTTTATAGTGGCACATTCGGTTTTCAGTGGCATATCCCAGTGGATTGTGGCATGTACCACTGAAAACTGCGGAATGTGACATCTCCAATAGTGACTGACTGGCACAGGCCGCTGTCAGCCGGACATAATGTAGATACTGCACTTAACACGCACTTATAGCACGACGATATTTAATTGATTGCACTGTATATATTGCTTTTCAAAGGTATGCTTTAGGTGTTCTATATTGGAGCTGATTTATACAACAACAATATGAATTCTCTGAGACCTTTTAAATCTCAAATGTGTTAAATAGAAGATAAAAAAAGAACTATTCAACTCTTTATACTTCAACTATTTATATTTTGTATTAGAAATGTGCTTTGTGAGCAATATTTATCAGCCACTGGTGATGTTGAATGAAAGTGCCCAAGGAGCTGAAGTACTGCATGCTGGTTAGATATTCTGTCCTTCTTTAGACGGCCCTAATGCCACGTTCCTGTGACATTTTGCCATCAAAGTGCCATGAGAGAGCAAAATCTGTGCAGAACCAATCACTGATGATCACCGCAAGAATAATGCCAGTTATAAAATGGGATTGTTTTCACATTCAATAACAAGTACTTAGGGTGTTTTGTCCATCATATTTATTATCATATGATATAAAAGCAATATAACTTAAAATAACATCCAGTTTGTTATAGCAACAAAGCACATGATCGTGAATCATGGAAAATCCCATTGACTAATCCACTACAAGAAGGGAGAACAGTCCAACTTTAATGCATTTTTCGACTCCTTTGCAGCCACCTTCTCTCGCCTACTTTCAAGGCAAGGCACATCTCAAATGAGCTTAAACTCTCTTTTTCCTTTTTTTTTTTTAATTACCAAGGTATATATATATATATACAAAGAGTTTAGAAACAGACACAATGCAGAAAATTTAAACTTTAACTTTAGAAATCAAATAAAATAAAGGGGTAGCACAGGTTTATTGTCTTAAGAGCTTTGAAATTAATTTGAAGATGAAGATGAAATAGCTTGAATGTATCGTTGGATTTCTTTCCTAAAATAAATAAAATAAATACAATGAATTAGGGATTTTGACAAGTAAACTATATCTGGTTGTTGAAACCTAATTTGTAAATTTCACTCCTCCCAAATAGATAAAATAATAAATGTGTGAAAGCATATAGGCTTTATGACAAGTCATAGCCTGATATGACAGCACTAATGCAACACACATCACAGTAAATTAGTAGCTGAGTATCTCTTTATTTATTTAAAAGTAATTAGATTAATCCACACTGTGGCCCCCAGCCCTCTGCTTGAAAACCGCTGATCTAAAACTATTCTTTGTGAAGAGATGGAGCACAGAGACAATGCAGCGTATCCAGTAGCCAGCTGTGTGTCTGTGGAAACTAACAAATCCATGGATTATCCTCCTCGATTCAGTGAAGGAGTGGTGACCTTTGAGTCCAGGTAAGACAAAACATGAATACTAAATATGAAACACTAAATATTAATGTATGGCCAAATACCCGTAACACCAACTACCGCAGCAAGCCTATTAACAAGACACCCAAATTACTTGCTATATAATTCCATGAAAAAGATGCATTATTTAATACAAGTATTTAAAAATGCAATCATATTAATACAAGTATTTAATACAGCATGTATTTAAAATTCTTTGGAATTATGAAAACAATCACAAATCTCTCACCACGATTGCACTGCTGTAGTGTTTGGGAATATTCACTCATAATTATACACATAATCACATGATATCAAGTATAAAATTAAAGAATTTTATTAGTCAGTACAGTTGGGAGAAAGGAACTGGGCTCACTCAGCTGATTCACTATTGTTGCGAGAGATTTTTGGAATATGTCATTGAGACATTAGAGCAAGGCAGACTGCCCTTTGGACACATTTCTAAATGTCATGCATCTTGCGTAATCTGCACAGATTTAGCTCATCTCAAACATGTCTCTTGTTAGTCTTAACAGTTACTGATTATCATCACCTATGCTTCATTACATTTTTTGTTCAATTATTATAGATTAATAAATCAAATCAAGTTTATTAATAACTCCAACAATCTCATTTATGTAAGAAGCTGATAAAAGACAATTTAGCATTTTGGCAGCATTTTACATTGGCTTGATGGAAATACATGCCTCTAAATTCCTGTGAAACTAAATGTACCTAAACTGTATACACAAGAATTGATGCACTTTCCAGTTGGAATGAACACTAGAGGCAATAAAACTCTGACTCTGAATAAAACTTTTATTCTTTTTCACACAAAGTATGATTTGCAGGTCCACAGTTATGATTAATAAAGCCTAATTTTTGCATAATTACTTGAGGTATACTGTTACGAACTCATTACATAGTATACCTCAACAATTTTAACCTGCTGCAAGATTTGAAAACGGATACTTTTGAATGTTGTTGTCACATATCCAGCTTCATTTGCATGAGATTTCTAATTCAGTATGTTTGTTCAGTAGCTCATGTGCTACGGCGTTGCCCTTGAAGGATGAAGAGTTCCACAAACTCTATGAACTATACGAATCCCGTGAAACTACGATTTTACAAAACAGCTCAAATCTGCATAAAAAAGTTAAAATACCAGATGTGCCAAGCATTTGTACACCTGCCGTTGTGTGTTCAATTTAAATCATGTAGACAGATGTCTGTTTTAAAACTATGATTGAGTAATTCACTCCTTGATTTGCTTCACAAAAGCCTACTTTGATGTATGTTTATATTGCTTTACTTTCAGTGTTTCTTGCTAAGTTTAGTACAGCAACAAAAAAAGACACTGTGCCACCTTTGTATTATATTTTGCGATTCGGACACCCTATTTCCCCATGAACAGCAAACGTGCAGTAGTGCACAGTCAGTGCAGTGCAGAGTCAGGATATTAATTTAATAAGATGTTAAATTTCAGTTTGTTTCTTACCAAACTCCATGTATACCCACAGAAAACAAGAAATCAAGGGTGTGGGTTTGATTTTGACAATAGTGGGGACATAACAACAGATAACAAGCAGACCCCACCCCCCACCCCCAAGAATTTTCCCATTTTTGACTGAACTTTGAACAGTTTCATGTCATCAAAAGTCTTTATTTATAGCTTGTGGCATCCAACATATTATGGTATAACAACATATAGTTTTTTTTTGGTAGATATTTCAGCTAACATTGTGCTATGCACATTCACTTAAACACCATTAAAGGGTAAGTTCAGCCAAAATTAAAATTATGTAATAAATGACTCACCCTCATGTTGTTCCAAACCTGTAAGGCCTCTGTTCATCTTCAGAACACAGTTAGATATTTTAGATTTAGTCCGAGAGCTCTCAGTACCTCCATTGAAAGTGTATGTACGGTATACTGTCCATGTCCAGAAATGTAATAAAAACATCTTCAAAGTAGTCCATGTGACATCAGAGGGTCAGTTAGAATTTTTTTTAAGCATCGAAAATACATTTTGGTCCAAAAATAGCAAAAACTAAGACTTTATTCATCCTTGTCTTCTCTTCCGGATCTGTTGTGAATGAGTTTACTGCAGTGTAGTAATATCCAGTTCGCGAACGAATCACTTGATGTAACCAGATCTTCTTGAACCAGTTCACCGTATCGAACTGAATCGTTTGAAACGGTTTGCGTCTCCAGTAAGCATTAATCCACAAATGACATAAGCTGAGTTAAAACAAACCAATATCCTGGAGTAATTCATTTATTCAAACAGTACACTGACTGAACTGCTGTGAAGAGAGAACTGAAGAACACCGAGCCGAGCCAGATAATGACTCGTTCACGAGTCAAGACCCGTTTCTGTCAGACACATCCGATTCGTGAACCGAGGAGCTGATGATACTGCACATATGTGATTCAGTGTGAAGCAGACTGTGTGAAGCATGTCTGAACCAAACTGATTCTTTTGATGATTGATTCTGAACTGATTCTGTGCTAATGTTATGGGCGCGGGTAAACAGAAGGCTTTAATCATGGGCACTCATCGCCATTGACGTCATTACACTGAGCACATTACAAGAACCGGTGAACCGTTTTCTTCAACCGGTTTATTGAATCGAACTGTCCGAAAGAACCAATTCGCGGAAAATAACCAAACTTCCCATCACTACTGGTGATCCAACAAGCGATGCAACTGGATCTTGACTCGAGAATGATCGAGTCACCCGTTCGTTCGTTATCTGGCTCAGCTCGGTGTTCATCTTCAGTTCTCTCTTCACAGCAGTTCAGTCAGTGTACTGTTTGAGTACATGAATTACTCCGGGATATTGGTTTGTTTTAACTCCGAGTGAGTGTCAGCCACATTAAAAAAGTTAGCAGCTTATGTCATTTGTGGATTAATGCTTACTGGAGACACGAAACGTTTCAAACGATTCAGTTCGATTCGATGGACTGGTTCAAAAAGATCTGGTTACATCGAGTGATTTGTTCGCAAACCGGATATTACTACACTGCAGTGAACGCACTCACAACAGACACGGAAGAGAAGACAATGCTGAATAAAGTCGTAGTATTTTGCTATTTTTGGACCAAAATGTATTTTCAATGCTTCAAAAAATTCTAAGACTCTGATGTCACATGGACTACTTTGAAGATGTTTTTTATTACCTTTCTGGACATGGACAGTATACCGTACGCACACTGTCAGTGGAGGAACAGAAGGCTCTCGGACTAAATGTAAAATATCTTATACTGTGTTCAGAAAATAAATGGAGGTCTTACGGGTTTTTAACGACATAACGGTGAGTCATAAATTACATAATTTTCCTTTTTGGCTGAACTAACCCTTTAAGTTAAAGGAATAGTTCACCCCTGAAAAAAATTCTGTCATTAATTACTCACCCTCACGTCGTTCCAAACCCGTAAGACCTCTGTTCTTCTTCGGAACACAAATTAAGATATTTTTGATATTTTTTGTATGATTGTCTGTGTTAGCAACAGACACAGCATTTGTGTGTGAATTTCCTGTGTCTGTGCAGCATCTCTTAAATAATTTTGTATGCTTAAGTGAAATACTGTATTGGTCATTGTTCATTCAAGTATTCTTTTAGTTTTATAATCACAGACTCAAGTTCATGTTGTGATTTTTTTTTCAAATTTAATCACTGGGATTCTGGGATTCTATCTGTTTTGCAATTTATAGAAATCACAGGGCAACATTGTAGTCCTAATTACCAATGCAAACATAGGCTGATGTTAATTATTTTGTGCAAATAATTATTATGCTGTTTTAAAACTTTGATTTTCTATTTTGAGGAGCTGTGAGAGGGATTGTCAGATCTGTGTGGAGTCCAAATGTGTGGCATTTAGGGAGGTTCTGAGAGATCCAATCTATATAACCTGTGGACACAGTTTCTGCAGACTTATTATCTGTTATTGGGAGAAGTTGAGACGAGCAAATTACTTTGATTTGTCCTCATTGCAAAAACAGATCCAGAACACATTCTGTTTTAAAAACAGTCATGGAAGCTTCCAGTTCTGCTGACTCTAACATACAAGCAGCCCTACAGGAGAAGACTGGAGACCTGCAGAATGCAGTAGATGATAAACTTCAGAGAATCAGAAACAAGCACAAAGCCAGAATGAAGAACAAGTACGAGAGATTATTTGAGGGAATGAAACTCCAAGAGAATGAAACCCTCCTCAACAGGATCTACACACAGCTTTATATCATAGAAGGTGAGAGTGATGGAGTGAATGAAGAACATGAGGTTTTACAGATGGAGAAAACAGCCAGAACACAACTTGCACAAGATACTTCCATCTACTGCAATGACATCTTTAAAGCCTCATCTGAACCAGGATGTGAGGAGAAAGACCAAATCAAGACTGTTATAACTAAAGGCATCGCTGGAATCGGAAAAACCATCTCTGTGCAAAAGTTCATTCTGGACTGGGCCGAGGGAAAAGCCAATCAGGATGTAGATTTCATGTTTTTGCTTCCATTTCGAGAGCTGAACTTGATTCAAGATCATCAATATAGTCTTCATAGACTTCTGCTGGACTTTTATCCTGAACTTCAAGATTTGGACTCAAAGACTTACGAGGAGTGTAAAGTTGTGTTCATCTTTGATGGTTTGGATGAAAGCAGAATCACACTGATGTTTTCAGACGCTCAGAAAGTTTGTGATGTGACTGAGACTTCATCAGTGGGTGTGTTGATGTCAAAGCTCATAAAAGGAGAGCTGCTTCCTTCTGCTTTCATCTGGATCACCTCCAGACCAGCAGCAGCCAATCAGATCCCCTCCAAATACATCAGCCGTCTGACAGAAATTCAGGGATTCAATGAGTATCAAAAGGAAGAATATTTCAGAAAGAGAATCACTGACCAGCATCAAGCCAACAGGATCATTTCACACATTAGAAAAGCAAGAAGCCTCCATATCATGTGCCACATCCCCGTCTTCTGCTGGATCTCATCCACTGTGCTTCAGAAGCTCCTGGAAGAAGATCTGAGTGCAGAAATCCCTCAAACTCTGACTGAAATGTACATCCACTTCCTGTTGAATCAGATCAACACGAGAAACCAGAAATATGAAGACAGAGATCCAGAGAAACTCCTGCAATCCAACAGAGAAGTGATTGTGAAACTTGCTGAAGTGGCTTTCAAACAGCTGATGAAGAGCAATGTGATGTTCTATGAGGAGGACCTGAGAGAATGTGGCATGGACGTCACTGACGCCTCGGTGTATTCTGGGATTTGCACTGAGATCTTTAAGCAGGAATCTATTATTCATCAGAGGAAAGTGTACAGCTTCATTCATCTGAGCATTCAGGAGTTTCTTGCTGCTTTTCATGTGTTTTACTGCTACTTAAGCTGTACAATGGAGACCCTTAAGGTTTTTGATTCAATGCATTATCTGCATAAAGGAGCAATAGATAAAGCCATTGGGAGTGAGAATGGACATCTGGATCTGTTCCTGCGGTTCCTGCTGGGCATCTCACTGCAGTCGAATCAGAGACTCTTACAGGATCTACTGACACACACAGAGAACAGCTCAGAGAGCATCAGGAGAACTTCACAGTACATTAAAGAGAAGATCAAAGATGGGCATGGACTCTCCACTGAAAGATCTATCAATCTGTTCCTCTGCCTTCTGGAAGTTAAAGATCAGAGTCTGTCCAGAGAGATTCAGGAGTTTGTGAAATCAAACAAACACTCAGAGAAGAAGCTCTCTCCTGCTCAATGCTCAACAATTGCCTACATGCTTCAGATGTCAGAGGAGGCACTGGATGAGTTTGATCTGAAGAGATACAACACATCAGATGAGGGTAGAAAAAGACTGATACCAGCTGCAAGCAACTGCACAAAAGCTCTGTGAGTACATCATAGCATTACAGTGGGAGATTTTGTAAAGTAAAAAACAATGTATTTTGTTGTTTAAAGCTAATGGCGCTGCAATAGGTTATATTAGACTGCTATCACTTTAAAACTGCACAGATCTATTAATTTTACTAACACAAATCTAATTAAGATACAAAATGCCATAGCATATGAATGAAAACATTTGTTTTAACAATCTTTTGTTTTAACAAAAACATTGTCAAATGTTTGACAAGGCTTTATAATGCATGCAAATAATACATTTGATTAAAAAATGAAAAACTGAACTGTCACGTGAATGTAGCCAGGATAAAGATAAAAATAATAATAATCAAAAAGAAGCAACTAGACTGAAGCTAATAGATCTAATACTCGCATCTAATATTGTTATATTGCACACCCCTACATGCAGAATGGTAATGCCATCTTGATTTTTGGGTAAATTAAACCTCTAATACTTGCTTGAAATAATTAGTGTTAAAAAAACTGATATTATATTTGCATACTTTCCCCCTTAGATTTGCTGACTGTAGAGTCACTGCTCAGAACTGTGAGAGTTTATCATCAGCTCTTCAGTTCTCAAACACTGCACTGAGAGAGCTGGACCTGACTAATAATGACCTACAGGATTCAGGAGTGAAGCTGCTATTTGATGGATTAAAGAGTCCAAACTGTCAGCTGCAGATACTAAGGTATTTATAAGTGTTTAGGGATTTATTAATTATTGTTTAAAAGCTGTTATCTCAACACTGGCATGTATTAAATAATTGTACATTTATATTTAGATTTGGTATTGAAATTGGGCCAACACTTTCCAAAAAAAAAAAAAAAAAAAATTTAAAAAAAATTAAAAAGTAATAAATAGTCTTAACAATTTATACCAGGTTATAATACTTTTTTTTGTATGAAGTGCCATTTTTATTTTTTATTCTTTTTTATACAGTACATAATCAGTTATAAATGTTCAGATAAAATAATCAATTTGTCATACAAATACGTGCAGAATGTTAATTTATTTTTGAAGCATTAGACTAGCACAGGTTAATTCTCACACATACTATTTATAGGTAATAACTAGGGCCTGGACTTTATAGCGTTAATTGAGATTAATTAATTACACAAAAAATAACGCATTAAGATTAATTAATTACCCAAAAAAAATTCCCGCATTTTTAATAACTTATTTTTGCACCGCGGAACGTTTCTCACTGGATGAGTTTCGGCGTACCGATTATACTGGAGCACCAACTAGCGTTCGCATATCACCGCAGCAGCACGTCGAGCCTCAAGTATCACCTAAACGCAAAACATATAGCAGCTAGCATGGACTTTACACTTTCTGTTGAACTATGTATTATTTTGTTGGTGCAACAGTTTATGTTGAACTCTTTATTGTTTAAGGTTATTGAGAGTTGGACTTAGTATGTTATGGCCTCTGAAGCAACAGAGAGATGTTTTCTAATAGTCAGGGTTTCCAATGTTCTGAATGTACTTGACAGTATTGTGTTTTACTTTAAAAAAACACTTTACAGAAGGTTCCAGCACCTATAAGCTTCCTGAATTTCTGAAATGTGCTATTTCTAAATTGTTTCTAAATATGCTATTGCTACACTTCATGGCAAATATTGCACTGGTCTGCTAGACTTGGTTGAACAAAAATAAACAATACTTTGTTGCTTAAGCTTATGTATTCAGTCATTATTCAATGGTATACTATAAATCCATGTGAAAAAAAAGTTACTTCTCACTGTTCTCAGGTCAAATATTTATATTCGATTAAAATGCGATTCATTTCGATTAATTAATTACAAAGCCTCTAATTAATTAGATTATTTTTTTTAATCGAGTCCTGGCCCTAGTAATAACTAGCTGTGTGACCATGGAGAATGATTACAACAAAAAAATGTCAGAATGCAGTGTTCCCTGTTGTTCGCATTCCAGTGATTATCCTTCTGTGTTCCATAGGTGCGCCAACCCACATTTTGGTAACAATACTTAAAGTGGGAATAAATATGTCAGGAAAGCTTAGTAGTTGTGCACCGCATTTGATTAAAACGGGCACTATTTTAGCCACACTACTGAGCTCTACTAGCTCAGTTTGCTATACGGGTGCTTGATATCTTTGACTTAAACTGCATTATTTGAGTATGCAAAATTTATTTGGAATGGGTTATCTTAAAGGTGAGTTAAATTGGATGACAAAATATCTTATCTTATAGTATCACCGTTTACATGCATACAAGATTTTCAGATACCAGTGGGAAAAAAAATCATAATTGATTTGTGTAAAACCAACTCAATTGGTGTATGACTCCTCTCTGATTAATGTTTTGTGTTGTGTTTAAAATGAAGTGAACTTTAACAGATGTGCATTGCTTAATGAGAAGGGGGTGGTGAACAAATTTAATATATAAACAACATGTGAAAGTTAACATTTTAGAAGATTATTTAACCTGAAGATTATTTAACCCCCCCCCCACTGTTCTGTTCAGATTACCCAGCTGCAATCTCACTGGTCAGTCCTGTGAAATTGTGTCATCAGATCTACAATCATCTAACTGTGCCCTGAGAGAACTGGACTTGAGTAACAATGACCTGCTGGATTTAGGAGTGAAGCTGCTCTCTGATGGACTAAAGAGTCCAAACTGTCATCTGCAGATACTGAGGTGTGTAAAAAGAGTATTCTGCATAGATTAGGGTGCAGACTGCTGGGCTGGGAAAGTACATATTACTGTGTAGTTGTGTTGCATTTAATAGGCATAATGCAAGTGCTTTTTTAGAATTGTAATGTGTTAAATGCTACTAACTATTGAAATTCACATGAATTAGCTTTTAAAAAACTTAAGTAAAAGTTCAAGTTAAGTTAAGCTCAAAGGCCAAGGTAAATGTGTACACAGCCTGTTAAAGAAAAAAAAATCTGTAATATATGATGCTGTGGGTTTGTTATGATAATGGGCATAAGGTAATCATTTGTCTTCTCAGGTGTAAATCACAGTGATATTCATGATAGTTGAATCCTACTCATAAACATTTTTTTCTCAAACACAATCATTTACATACATGCTGCTCACATACCATTATAGCCCAGCTTGTACTGATTACAGTGAGATTAGACGTTTAGCCATTTAGATGTTTATAAACTGAAAAAAGCACAAATGTCAGGGCATGACAACAATTCTCCAGGCCCAAAAAATACCCTTAGACCTCAGAGGTTTAAACCTCACTATGTCTAGATCCAGCCCAGTTGTTTGTAGATTATCTGAGTTTTGATGTGTGTGTGTGTGTGTGTAGGTTGTCTGGCTGTATGGTGACAGAGGAAGGCTGTGGTTTTGTGTCTTCAGCTCTGAGTTCAAACCCCTCACACCTGAGAGAGTTGGATCTGAGCTACAATCACCCAGGACAATCAGGAGTCCAGCGACTCCGTGACAAACTGAACGATCCAAACTGCTTACTGCAGACACTCAAGTATGTGAGGCATGAACAGATGTCACGCTGTGTGTCACGTGTGTGATGTAGAGATTGAACATGCTTGTGTAATACAGTGTACGAAGTGAATACTTCTTTTTTAAGACTTCAGGTCTCAGGAGAAACAGGAATCAGGTCTTGTGCAATTAGGCATCTAGTGAAGTGGCTCAGATGAAACATATTAAATGCAATAAGCCACAAAAAAAAAGTACTCACATGTAGACTGACACAGAGTGCACACAGAAAGCTGACAAAATGTTATGTCAAAGTTTCTGTCTTGCTGATTATTCAGGTAAAGCAGAGCTCTTACATTTTAAGTGAAAGTATTTACTCTTAAAAACATTTATTTTGCAGATAAAGCATTATGAACAAAATTGCTAGAAAATGTGGGTTAATTAGAACAATCTATGGCTGCATTTGACATGAAAATAAAATAAAATCATGCTTTTTTTAAGATCATGCTTTTGTATTTGTGTGTGTGTGTTCATAGTGTGGACCATGGAGCAGCGTTCAGGATTACAGCAGGACTATGGAAGTGTACGTCTAAACACTCACATACACAGTTAGTGATTGTTGTTTTGTATGTACTTCTCATCTCTTTTTTTGTGTGTTCAGATGCCTGTGATCTCACACTTGACCCAAACACAGCACACACTCAAGTCATCATATCTGAGGACAAGAAGATGGCAAAGCACGTGAAAGACCATCAATCATATCCTGATCATCCAGAGAGATTTGAATGTCTTCAGGTTCTTTGTGGAGAGAGTCTGAGTGGACGCTGTTACTGGGAGGCAGAATGGATTGGGACGGGGACAGAAATATCAGTGTCATATAAAGGAATCAGCAGGAAAGGAGGAAGTGACTGTATGTTTGGATTCAATCAAAAGTCTTGGAATCTGAGTGGCTTTTATAAACGTTTTATTGCCTGTCACAATAATAACAGCACTGATATACCTGCCCCTTCATTTTCATCTAATAGAGTAGGAGTGTATCTGGACTGGTCTGCTGGTACTCTGTCCTTCTACAGCGTCTCTGACACACACACACTCACACACATACACACATTCAACACCACGTTTACTGAACCCGTCTATGCTGGGTTCGGGGTTTATTATGACTCATCAGTGTCTCTGTGTCACAAGGTACAACAAGGATGTCAAACATAAAAATATGTATGAAAAAAAGTATTGACAACATATTTATAACATTCTTAGAAAAGGTATTTAAAGAAGACACTTTCTTACTCCAAGACCCCTTGGGGATGTCTTAGTGTTTTAATGAAAATGTAATGTTTAATTATTGCACAGAAATTATGTTACTTTCCACAGTTTTGTACATAATCTCTGAAAACGTAAGTGTTGTACATGCTGTTTTCTGAAGGAATTAACAGGCAGCCACTGAAAAACTGACAGTAAATCATCTTTGTCACTTTACAAGAAAAGTATGTCAGAAATGAATGTGGGATTCCGTTATTTTGCCTTAAAAATTCAAGATATGGTTGTAAAAAATGCCACCTTTATGAGTTCTTGTTTGTATATCTATGTGTATATATTTGTGTAATAGGGGTGTAACGGTTCACAAAATTCACGGTTCGGTTCGATACGATACACTGATGTCACGGTTCGGTTCGGTTCGGTTCGATACGTTTTAGATACAGCAAAATGTAAAAACATCTCAACTTTTCAGAATGCTGCAAGCGCACCGCGGGTCATGTGACAAGAACCAACCAATCAGCTTCATCCTTTCCCGTAACAACGTTGAGAGCTCAGCCAAGATTAAGGAACAGCTGATCATAGTTGTATATGGATTGCAATTTTGAAATAAATTCAGTAGCAGAGCTACTGCAAGCGATTTTTAGAGCTGCAAATCCATTTATCCTTCGCTGAAATTTCCGCGTCTCATGGAGAGAGCACGTCATTGTTGCTTAGCAAAGACAGACGCCTCATGAGCGCTTCTGCCCGAGCGCTTTGGAAAGGAGGAGAAAGACGCGCTTAGCGTTTTCCATGCGTTTTTAGGCACGATATGTGAACGGCCCCTAAGGCGCTCGCACACTCAGCACGCGCTGAAGGCTCGTTGCAAAATGTCTAATGCATTTAACAGACCAGAAATATAAGATCCTAAAATAACCAACAGGTCTGGTGTTTGGGTTGGATTCCCTGTAAACTATAGTGTCTAAATGCTGCAGGGATAGTTTGCTGCGTGCATGTTTCTCCTTTTTTTCGTCTTTTCCCAGATAGTACTGACGCATATATCCCAGATATTCCCGCTGTTTTTTTTTTTGTTTTTTTTTTGTAATCCCGCTGGTGTACCCTGTCATGTTGCAGATGCGACATACCGTTGTTTTTTTATCCACCACTCTCTTGCCATCACCATTATAGCTTAAAGGGAATCCAAAGTGCACCCAAACACCAGACCTGTTGGTTATTGGAGGATCTTCTCATTTCTAGTCTGTTAAACGCATTGGCTATTTTGCAACGAGCCTTCAGCGCGTACTGAGTGAGCGAGCGCCTGCTGAGTAGCCTAACATAAACATATAAGATGGTGTTTTTTTCTTCTTCGGGAGTGTCAGGGGCGTTGCCTGTTACGTTGTTTGGGTTATTGGGCTACCTTGTTGAACGCATATCATTATATTTCTTTCTCTCTCTTTTTTTTTTTTCAAATATAATTAATTACTCCAACGAACCGTTCGGTATACATAATGCGTACCGCGTACCGAACCGAAAGCGTCGTACCGAACGGTTCAATACGAATACGCGTATCGTTACACCCCTATTGTGTAAACATAGTTAAGCAATATCAATTGCACAACAATTCTGTTTTCCTGAATGTGGGCACTGCAAATCTGATGTTGGTATTTTTTTTCTTTGTATAATAGACAAAAAGTTCATGTTAAGTGACCTACAAATAAATCCACAGCAAAGGTTTTATGCACCTTCAAGATATTTATTCCTCACTGACTCACTGTTTTGAACAAATTGGTCCATTAAATTATTTAATAACCCATTCATAAATTAGTCTTTTTGAACAAATCAAATGATTCAAACAGTGTGCAAGTACATCTAATGCCACTTTAAATGCGGCTTCTGTGTCTCTTTGCAGTACCCTCCCCAGTGCATTTATTTATTTCTATTCATATTTAGATTTTTTTTTATTCAATTTTATCTTAATGGGTCTATCTATTTTACTTTTTTAATTATTATTCTAATTTTACTAATTGCTGTTTCTATTGTTTTCTTGTCAAGCACTTTGAAAACAATTATAACAGTTATAATACTGTTACACATGATTAATGAAGTTATATAGGTCACATAAATTAAAAATGAAAATATAATTAAACTAAATAGAATTAATATAGGTCACATACATGGAAAATAATGTGTCGGCATGTTTTAAATGAACTTGTTCAATTGCATACTAAAGTAGCCTATTTTATCCCCTTTAGGAGGTGTCAGTATAAAAAAGTATGTATAAGAATATCAAAATAACAGGAATTTGAATGGAAGTGTCTGCATAAAGTACACTGACCTAAAGGATTATTAGGAACATATATATCAGAGAAGCCAGATTTTTCTTTGCACAAAACTGGTTTCTACTGCTCCAGAGTCCAGTACCATTGTGCTTTACACCAGTGGTTTTCAACTCTAGTCCTGGGGACCCACTGGTATAAAAAAAGTGTATCTGTCTCTTATGCCAATTCCACAATGCATGATTTTGTGAAACACACCAATTTGAAAAACTAATGGAATGCATAGTCGTTATAAAAAAATTGGATGACGAGTAATTTCTTACTGCTAAATTCAGAAAAAACAGAGGTGTTAATTATAGGGCCTAAAAACTCTGCTTGTAATAACCTAGAACACTGTCTAAGACTTGATGGCTGCTCTGTCAATTCTTCGTCATCAGTTAGGAACCTAGGTGTGCTACTTGATCGCAATCTTTCCTTAGAAAGCCACGTTTCTAGCATTTGTAAAACTGCATTTTTCCATCTCAAAAATATATCTAAATTACGGCCTATGCTCTCAATGTCAAATGCAGAAATGTTAATCCATGCATTTATGACCTCAAGGTTAGACTATTGTAATGCTTTATTGGGTGGTTGTTCTGCACGCTTGGTAAACAAACTACAGCTAGTCCAAAATGCAATTATCCAATAATACCTAGAATATCAAAATCAACTGCGGGCGGCAGATCCTTTTCCTATTTGGTGCCTAAACTCTGGAATAACCTATCTAACATTGTTCGGGAGGCAGACACAACCTTGCAGTTTAACTCTAGATTAAAGACCAATCTCTTTAACCTGGCTTACACATAACATACTTATATGCTTTTAATATCCAAATCCGTTAAAGGATTTTTTAGGCTGCATTAATTAGGTAAACCGGAACCGGAAACACTTCCCACAACACCCTTTATACTTGCTACATCATTAGAAGAATGGCATCTACGCTAATATTTGTCTGTTTCTCTCTTATTCTGAGGTCACCGTGGCCACCAGATCCAGTCTGTGCCCAGATCAGAGGGTCACTGCAGTCACCCGGATCCAGTACGTATCCAGACCAGATGGTGGATCAGCACCTAGAAAGGACCTCTACATCCCTGAAAGACAGCGGAGACCAGGACAACTAGAGCCCAGATACAGATCCCCTGTAAAGACCTTGTCTCAGAGGAGCACCAGGACAAGACCACAGGAAACAGATGATTCTTCTGCACAATCTGACTTTGCTGCAGCCTGGAATTGAACTACTGGTTTCGTCTGGTCAGAGGAGAACTGCTTGATTGATAAATGCACAGACACTATTTAACTGAACAGAGATGACATCACTGAATTCAATGATGAACTGCCTTTAACTATCATTTTGCATTATTGACACACTGTTTTCCAAATGAATGTTGTTCAGTGCTTTGACGCAATGTATTTTGTTAAAGCACTATATAAATAAAGGTGATTGATTGATTGATTGATTTTCAAAGTTGTCAGATGACTACTGTTTTCACACTTATTATTTTTTTTATTAAATTTTTTATCTGCCCAAAATTTTGGCATTTGTCTGCTTTTGTGCAAAACCTGTCGTCAAATAAAAATCGAGTCTAAAATTGTGCAGTGTGAACTTGGCATTACCAGACACACTGCATTTCATGGGGTCTCCTAACCAGCTGACCAGCTGATGATTTAAATCAAGTGCATTAAATAAGAAAAACATTCAAAAAGTGCGGAGCACATCTGACACTTGGCATTGCACTTTGCAAAGTAAGGCTTGCATGCAGCTTGGCCATCGAAACCCATTACATGATGCTTCCACCAGACAGTTTGTTTGCAGATATTGATGGCAGTGGAAGTTTGGATTTCTTTAGCTATGGAATCAACAGAGTGGTGGCGACTTTTATGCAGAATGTGTCTTAGCACTCTGTGACATGCTTTGTAACTTTACATGGTCTTCCACTTCTGCTGCTGTTCCTAAATGCTTCCACTTTTCAATAATATCTCTTACAGTTTACTGCGGGATGTCTAGCAGGAAATATATTTCACAAACAGACTTATTGCAAAGTTGGCAATCTACCATGCTTGAATTTACTGTGCTCTTCCGAACTAACCTTTTTCCCTACAAATGTAATGCAGACTGCATGGCTTGTTACTTGATTTTATACACCTGTGGCAAAGGGGTCTGAAAATGAATGAGAGTGTTTCTGAAGGGTGCTTACTCTGTTAAAGAGGAGTAAAGCTTCTTATGACGGCTCAGTATATAGTGAGCAGTATTGTTCCATTACGCCCTTCATAATCACTTCCACACTGCAGCTCTCTATCTATCTATCTATCTATCTATCTATCTATCTATCTGTCTATCTGTCTATCTGTCTATCTATCTATCTATCTATCTATCTATCTATCTATCTATCTATCTATCTATCTATCTGTCTATCTGTCTATCTGTCTATCTATCTATCTATCTATCTATCTATCTATCTATCTATCTATCTATCTAAATTTTTAATCATATTTAGTTATCCTGTGCACACAGTCTGTAAGTTGTATGATGAATCTTGTGACATTAGGCAGTGGAAATACAGCCATTGAGGTAACAAACACATTTATTAAATAAACTATGTAGAAATGCTGACAAGGATAAAAGGATTGCATTATTATCAATAGTTCAAGTAGCACATAGCTATTATGTGTTGGTGTGAGTTTTCATCACTGCACAGGTGTAGATTGATCAGCTGCTCTCCGATCCTCTTTATGCTGAGCTCTGCAAACACACGCACACACACACACACTCACACACACAGTCTCTCCTGTGCTCCATTTCACGCACCTACAGTCTTACATACAGGAACAGCAGACAGGACGCAAAACAAGGTGACTCCAGCAGAGGCCATTAAAGCAGGTAAATTCACATTTCTGCTCTTTTCTGCTGATATTTTCACTCTCATGTCACTCATTTCACTGTCATATGATGCTACAGACAGTAGGTTTAATCAGACTATGTCCTCTGGCGCTGAAAGTAAAGATAGGTCAAGTGATTGTAAATGAGACAAGTACAGTATAGCATTTATTCATGATGTCACTATAGATTACAGTAACATTAATCAAAATGTTATCATATACAGAGTGTGCAGTTTTTACTGTGTTTTTGATGTCACTGAGCTAGTGATGTATTGTTTTGTTTAGTTTTTTCTGCTGAAGTTTTTGCATTATTCTTATCAATGTTTCAGGTGTGGCATCATCAACGATAGGCACATGAACAGAGTCTAATCTAATTAAAATACAGTGTGTACCTTTAAGGTACTAATATGCACATTTAGGGCTAAATAAGAGGTTTAAAGGTACTGTTGTACTTTTTTTCTGAGAGTGTTGTATAGCTAAGCGCTGATCCGTTTTTAGAGCTCTGTCAGTAGACAGATGTTCAGTACATTGTGAACTACAGTACATGCTTAAAATAGCAGTGTGTGCTGAAACCAGAGAAACCTGCAACATTATAAAACATCTCAAGATGAGCTGTGAGAATGAGAAAGTGGAATTGCACATTGAATTCAATTGAAACTAAACTGATAAAGGTGTAAGTGTATATCTTACAGTAATTCATTGTTGACAGATGTCATCATTCTGCAGAATCTAATACTGTTGTAATCTTATAATCCCATTTGCTCTACAATGGTAGAAACGAGCATAGTTTGCTTGAATGCATATGTTCCATATACATAATGTACATAACAAGAAATAATTTGAACAGCATTACAAATCCATTTGTTGATGTTAATTGTCCTCATTCTCAGCTCTGGGCTTCTTATCCCAAAAGCATCGAGTAAGATCATACAAAACATTGTTCTCTATGATCTGTTTAGGATTATAAAGCTTTTTAAAAGTATAGTTCTGGTCTTGCCAGTCTGTCTATTTCTTTTTATGCATTTGTTTATATTTATCATTGTCTTCTTTTTTCATGTAGCACCATGTTTTTTTTTTTCCTATATCCTTCTCTGTTTTCTTCTAGAGCCAGATCATTAAACAATTTGGTGTCTATTGACACAGCTTCTTCTGTGACCCCAGAGACATCATGTCAGGGGACGGTAGCCAGGGTGACAAAACCCAGTGCAATGGAGTCAAAAAGCACAGGTATACCTATGGTTTCATGTGGATTGGTTTATTATCTCATTTTAAAATGTGTATTCATTTTACACTGCATATAAAAAAGGCAAGTTTATAGTGTTTGTGGATTATTATTGTTGTTGCTGCTGCTTAATCCTACTGTTAAAACCTTGTTTTTTTTTGTTTGGCAGGATCTCTAAAAAAAATCATAATTATTGTTTTCACAAATAAAGGCCTTAACATTTCAAAATATCATGACAGTATATGTTGCATACACTGCAAAAATGTATAGTAATCATAATTAATTAATTTATTAGATTACATTAGATTAAAAGTTATATGTCAATGCAGTTAGCATCTAATCAGAAGTGCAATAAGCAGTAAGTACAGTGTTAAAATATAATATATACTATATATATACAATATGTTACAAATGTACAATAAATATACAAATAAGGCAGTACTGGACAAGACATAATTTAGAGATTTTAAAAACTATTAGTATGATATACAGATAGGTGTACTATGAACATATTGTACTATACAGTTAGATTTTGTAATAAGTGTATGTACACTATAAGCAGAAACTATGGACATATGAACATTATTTACACTAGTGCACTGGACAGTAAAATGTGCATAGAAAAATGTTTCAATGTGCAAATGGATTACTCAGTATTCTGGGATTAACAGACAGTAGTGCAAGTAATAACAAGTTTAGTGTTTACTGCTTGTTTGTAAATAAATCCGATGAGGAGTGATGAGGAGGAATCTGTGTGTGTGGTGTGTGTGTGTGTGTGTGTGTGTGTTGGATCAGAGGGCAGAGTTCAGCAAGGAGACAGCTGTAGGGAAAAAGCTGTTCCTGAATCTGCTGGTCCTTGTCCGGAGGCTCCTGAAGCGCCCCCGGAGGGTACCTTTCTCGCTATTTTTACTTCTTTTCAAGGAAAATATCTAAACATTTTTAAATCCATATACAGTACATTTACTTGCGATGAAAAAGAAAGATATGAAGCCTTATTTTCTGAGAAATAGAACAAAATTAAATGAGTTTATGTTTAAAACAAAAACAAATATTTCAAAGGGTAATGCAAACTTAATTTTTTATGAGAGCATTGGAAGTTTGTTTGTTCATATTTTAACCTTAGACTTAGATTTTGATGAACTTATCATAAGACAAAACTTCTCATGTGATTTTGCAAATAAACATCTAGAATTAAGAATCTTTAGACATTTGCTCTGAAATAACAAGACAATACTACGGTGCCCGTTGGTTCACTTAGTTTTGTCATGGCCACAACATCATAACTCAAGGGAGCATGATGTCATGGCCTCCTGATGCCATGTTGAGGGAAAGACATATTTTTTGTGGCTATTAATTAAATGCATAAACGAAACTGTTGTTGCAATCCGGGATTATCAAAAATGGATCAAACATTTTTATTAACATTAAACATTTTAATATATATATACACACACACCAGCCACTTTATTAGGTACACCTGTTTAAATTGCTAATCAGCCAATCACATGGCAGCAACTCAATGCATTTAGGCATCTAGATGTCATGAAGGAGAGATGACAAAAAGTCAACAGTAACTCAAATAGCCACTCGTTACGACCAAGGTATGCAGAATACCATCTCTGGACACACAGCACATCGACTCCTGAAACAGATGAGCTACAGCAGCAGAAGACCACACCGGTTGCCAATCCTGTTAGCTAAGAACAGGAAACAGAGGATACAATTCACACAGTCTCACCAAAATTGGACAATAAAAGATTGGAAAACGTTGCCTAGTCTGATGAGTCTCGATTTCTGCTAAGATCTGAATTTGGTGTAAAGAACATGAAAGCATGGTTCCATCCTGCCTCGTCCTCAATGGTTCAGGCTGCTGGTGGGGGTGTAATGGTGTGGGGGATATTTTCATGGCACTTTGGGCCCCTTAGTACCGATTGAGCATCGTTTAAACACCACAATATTCCCAAGTATTGTTGCTGACCATGTCACCAGATCCCAATCCAATAGAACAGCTTTGGGATGTGGTGGAACAGAAGATACACATCATGGATTTGCAGCCGACAAATCTGCGGCAACTTGTGTTGTGCTATCATGTCAATATGGACCAAAATCCAACACCTTTTAGAATCTATGCAACAAAGAATTAAAGTTCTGAAGGCAAAAGGTGGTCGAACCTGGTACTGCAGTATAGGCTGATATCCTATACTGCACTCAAACGGGGAGAGGCCCGTTGATGACACTGGTAACAAGTTATGTGCGTACACAACCATAGAGAGTTGTTGGCTCCAGGATGAAGGATTCTTGGAGACCAGACATCGCAACATTCTCTCCAAATCTTGGTTGGCACGCTCAGACTGACCATTGCTCCGGGGATGATAACCTGAAGACAAGCGAACCGTGGCTCCCAATAATTTACAAAACTCTTGCCAAAATGTAGACACAAATTGGGAACCCCTGTCAGAGACCACATCCATCGGGAGGTCATGTAACCTAAAGACGTGATCAATTACAGTAACTGCTGTCTCCTTGGCTGAAGGTAATTTGGGCAAAGGAATGAAATGTGCCGCCTTCGAGAACCGGTCCACTAAGGTCAAAACAACCATCATGCCATTAGAGGGCGGGAGGGCAGTAACAAAATCTAGTGTGATGTGGGATCAGGGTCTTGAAGGGACAGACAGTGGTTGGAGTAACTCATCTGGAGGTCGGTTAGACGTTTTACCACGGGCACAAACAGAGCAGGCCAAAACTAAATCGTGAATGTCACAAGCCACCACCAAAATTGTTGCTTTACTAAGCAGCTAGTGTGGCCTACTCCTGGATGACGAGCAATGACCCCATTGAGTAATGTCAGACCGTAACCCCTCCGGAACGAACAACTGATTCGGTGGGCACCGGGTGGAGGTCAAGGCGGTTAGAGGTGCGACTAGTAGGCTGAATTTGCGAATAAACGGCAATAAAATTGCCGAACCCCAGAAAACACATAGGGCCTTACGGGAATCTGGCCAATCTATCACAGCCTTAACCTTGTCAGGATCCATACATACTCCTTCAGAAGAGATGTAACCTAGGAAAGAAACAGACTGTACACGAAAACGCATTTCTCCACCTTTACAAAAAGCACCTTCTCTTGCAACCTCTGAAGTACTCGCCTGATGTGCTGAACATGTTCCCGGAGAGATGAAGAAAAATCAATATGTCATCCAGGTAAACATATATGAATTGGTCTACTATGTCTCTCAACACATCATTCATGAGAGCTTGGAAAACTGCTGGAGAGTTGGAAAGCCCGAACGGCAAAACCAAATATTCAAAGTGCCCTCTGGGGGTGTTGAAAGAGGTTTTACATTTTACGCAAACATACTACAATTCTTGCGTAGTTGCCGAGTTACTATACGTACGATCAGAACTAGCGTGCGCAAGAAGCGTGACTGGATGTACGGCAAGTCAAATAGTTCAAAATACCGTCCTAAATCTTAAACTTGAAAATATATTTAAGACGAGAGGTTTTTCAACTTGAAATGTAAAAACATAAGACAAAAATAACGGAACAACTGCAAGATGATTAATTAAAAAAGAACATAAACAGGAGTGTGAGAATCATTTTACTATGCTGCAGTGTAGCAAGAAATTTGTCCCTTTTTGCTTTCCTTACATCCAGGTGTGTTTGGTGTATTTGCATGCTGGTATGTTGCCAAATCCGTGGAATTTAGGCTACATTGGGAAAATGTTTGATTAACTATTTGGTTGGGTTTATTACATGGACCTGGCAACCCGAGGGGAAACAGACATTCAGAGGGGAACAGAATCGACTGCTACACCAGCCTCGGTTGCTGTGTCAGTAGCAGCAGGGAGTGGAATTGATGGTTGAAGTGCCAGAGTTAGAAAACTCCACACTTTTACTAATGGGTTTAATAAAAAAACGACGAATGTCCATTTTGTTTATTTACCATGTAGACTAAAGCGGGAACAGAACGAGAAGAGAGTCCACTCATGTAACTTACCGCGATACTTTGAAGTCCACCAAAATAATCTTCTTTTTCAATATAGTAATTAAAAATAATTAATTCTAAACTTACTCATTATATCCACAAAAATTATAAGATAGGACAAATAAAATTAGAAAATATGAATTCTGTATTTATTTTTATTTTTCAAAGCACAAGACAGGCATTAATTGGCTCTGGTCTGGGGGTGCAGTGCCCCCCTTAGCCCCCCCCCCCCAAACTCCGCCCATGGAGTAAAGTTTGACTTTAGAAAGGGACTTATCTGGTAATAACTCTATGGCACAGTTATAGGGACAATGCGGAGGAAGAGAAGCAACGCGAGACTTATTGAACACCTCCTTCAGGTCCAGATACTCTGTGGGCACATTTGACAGAACCGCTGCCTTCTCCTGAAACACAGAACCAGACACAGAAGAACAAGCAGACACCAGACAGGACTCGTGTCAAAGCTTGCTCCACATAGTGATGGAGTTGGAACCCCAATCCACTCGAGGACTGTGTTTCGCCAGCCAAGGGTGAACTAAGACAATGTGTGCAACAGGGGAGTCCAGGAGAAGGAAGGGAATAGTCTCAGTGTGATTGCCAGAGGTGATCAGAGTTATGGGTCCAGTAGGTAAGGTGATTTTGGGGAGTTCTTGACCATTTAGAGCTTTGACAGAGATGTGGTGAGGGAGAGACATGATGGGGAGTTTCAGCTGCTGTGCCAGATGGGTGTCAATGAAGTTACCCTCTGCTCCAGAATGTTGTTGTTGGCCAATCTCAGTCTCACCGGAAGGAGAGTGGATGATGGGGACTTCCTGGCAGAGATCCGACCCAACAGTAGCCCCAAGTTTATTACCGGGCTTGCTCTTTTACTGGGCAAGAGAGTAGAAAATGCCCAGTGCCACCGCAGTATAAACAGAGTCCACAGGACCTCCGCCTCTCTCTCTCCTCCTGGGACAGCCAAGCTCTTCCCACCTGCATGGGCTCGTGATTGACGCGGGAGCTCATAACATTATTATTATTATATTAACTTACTAGGGCTATATTTTTATTTTATTTTAAAGATTTTTATTTCCCCTTTCAATTCGTCTATTGCCTGACAGTTATGCCAATAAATTTTTTATATTATGATTGTATTTATGCCCATGTGTGATAATAAGCGTGTTGTGTTTTCATTTACAAATTAATGTGTATGATTAATTCCTCAAAGAAACACTATAGTATTTATAATTATGGTTTATTAATTAGCCAAAATAAAATTAAATATATGTTTATATAAACGGCATTCCAGCAAAAATTCCAATCAGCACAATCAAAGCTTAATTGGCATATCGAGCATTCACAATAGGCTATTATTAATAAAATAAAAATTAAGAACATTAAGTAAAAAGATTGAAATGAATACAAACAATACCAATAATAGGCTGATAATAATTTTTATAATATACAATAATATCCCAAAAGCTAATGGACTTACAAGACTGTTGGATTGATAACAATGTTTTTAAATTCTATATTATGCACTTTATGTAACTTTTATTCATGATAAACTTCATTTGAATGCTGACTATTGCACGTAACAGTCCAGTAGCCAAGGCATACAGATAATATAATATTTTATGTAATAGTTTAGTTTATTTGTATAGTGCTTTTTACAATACAAATCATTACAAAGCAACTTTACAGAAAATTACGTTTCTACAATATTTTCTTATAACTTTCTTGTAATTCAAAATAAAATATGAATGAATCCATTTCTTTGTGGCACTCCATACTATTCAGGGTTTCACCTGAATTACCCAAATATAGTGTTAGTGAATCAAAAGATAGGATCTGAAATAGATTAGCATCTAACAACATTTCTTCAGCCTGTTGGATATATATATACATGGATCTGCTAGTTGTGATTTAAGACATAAATGATCTGCTCCCTTCTTGGTTACAAGGTTACGGGGTTAAACCTGGTTTATACTTAACCTCATTGCAGCATTGCTGTGTCACACAGCGATTGATTCCGCTCTAGTGCATTTTTGTTGATAGAACTACTTTAAATTTACTCGTGATAACATTAATAAGGGTTTATTTTAAGAAGAACAGTATTATTGCTTAAATATACTGGCTTTAATACATGTTTGCATTCTGTGTTCTCTGATTACCTGTGCAGTTTTGAATTCACAGAGAAATGTTTTTCACTCTCCATTTCGGAATAGGTCAGCTCTTCCTGCTGCAATGTTCTCACGAAAAAATGTCAATATGTGGGGTGTTCTCAAAAAATGCATTGGGATGGTAAGTCAAATATGGCTATATATGCATAAATATGTTTGCATTGTTAGGTTTGCATGATGTTAGCAGTGCTCTTGTTTGCAAAGTAGATCTGCTGCTGAATTCTTTAACTGATGAATGCATGTACATGATGCATGAAATGTGCTTAGTTATTATACTGAACAGATGAACTTTTTTACAAAACAATATGTATTATAAAGCACTACAGAGTAAAGGTGATTTGAGTTCTGATGTAAAAGTAGACTTTTTAATCACTTATTCTCATCTTTAAATCTTCACAGGAACTGTCTAAAATCACAATGCCGGTGATTTTTAACGAGCCTTTGAGTTTTCTTCAGAGATTGACTGAATACATGGAGCACACATACCTCATCCAGAAGGCCAGCGCTTCACAAGACTCCATCAACAGAATGAAGGTAAATATATTTTTTATTTTATTTTTAGGCCAGGAAACCCTTAGCGAATAGAGAAATGGAGCATGGACCTACTGAGTAAAACAGTGTTGAATTTAAGCCTGGCCTATATTAGCATGCATATGGGACCATTGGTGTATTCTAGAGTGATGTTTGCATTACGAACCCATTAAAATGATTAAGATGGTGGCAAGGATTCAGATGTTATGTGGATTTAATGTTTTTAAATGGAATAGACATGACTTGAAAATTAGCTTCGGTGTCTTTACTTCAGCTTTGGTTAAGATTAATTTTAGGGGGTATTCTATTCTAATTAGATTTCTTATCCAATTGTCTTTTAGGTCAAACAATAACAGCTAGGTTCAAATTATATAAATTACGACTGAATTTAACATGCTTTAATTTAATTACCTTCAGTATACAGAATTAGCATTGTGTATACTGTATGGAATCTTATCTAATTACAACACACATTATAATTTAGCATTGAATAACTATTACACCAATTAAATTTTAACTAGCGTCTAAAAGCTATTTTGCATGTTTATATAATCTTTAAAAAAAGTGGGATTTTTTTATTATTATTATTGAGTGATTATTGGGTTAAAACATTTGCTACTGTTATGGAAAAATGAGTTGATTTGAGACTCTATGGAGTGTTTTGGTAGTTTTAGTTAATTTTGGATGTGAAATGTACTACTGTACCAAGGTCAAAGTTGGTTAGGAGGATTTTGTGAAAGAGTTTTGAAAAACTGACCTTAGTATTAAGAAATTTATTTTATTGATTGTTGGTAACACCATGTTTCTTTGGTTTTCCAGTGTGTGGCAGCTTTTGCTGTGTCAGCCGTGGCCTCACAGTGGGAGAGGACGGGAAAACCCTTCAACCCACTGCTCGGAGAAACCTACGAGCTGCTCAGGTCAGGGATTCACATCAACTGATCAGTCATGAGCAAACTCATTCATGTTTCATATGAGCTGTCATTGTTTGTGTGTCATCAGAGAGGATCTGGGGTTCAGATGGGTCTCTGAGCAGGTCAGTCATCATCCGCCGGTCAGTGCCTTCCACGCTGAGGGCGTAAACAACGACTTCATGTTTCATGGCTCCATTTATCCGAAACTCAAATTCTGGGGGAAGAGTGTGGAGGCCGAACCTCGGGGAATCATCACCCTAGAGCTTCCTCTGTGAGTCCTTTACAGCCAGTAAACACGAGGAGCATGCATTGACTTCTTACATGTAAATTTATCTACACGATTGACTCACGTATTGTTAATCTGTTGTTTTTTCAGCCACAATGAAGCCTACACCTGGAGCAACCCGACCTGCTGTATTCACAACATTATCATGGGGCAACTGTGGATTGAGCAATATGGAAATGTTGAAATTATTAATCATAAGTAAGAGCAAGTATTGTCCACTAGTTTGACAAAAAGTTCAACAAACAAGGATGTAAATTAGATAACAACTAACATGGAAGACATACAAGTTCCACAAATGATTTGACTGTGCTTTTTAACAGAACTGGAGAAAGATGTTGTTTAACTTTCAAATCATGTGGCATCTTCGGAAAAGAGTTGCATAAAGTGGAAGGATACATTCTTGATAAAAGGTACGTAAACACTGATCAAATGACAGAAAACTGATGCTATTTCTGTCCCAGAGACCCTGATTCAATTTGATATGGCTGTAGTGTGGTATTTGACTTGAACTGGTATTAATTAATTTTGACTTGATATTTAACTGAACTGAACTGAATAAACTAACAATTATTCAAAAAGTGGTCTAAAGGAAAGCATGACAACACTGAAGACTTGTGAAAACTATTAACTATTAAGTAGCTGCTTATTAATCATGCATATTATTAGTACTTATAAAGCAAATATTAATGCATGGTCATTTTCCGGATCCCTTAACCGTACCCAATACATACAATTTTCTTAATGTCTGTCCAGCAAAAGAAAGATCTGTGCTCTGTATGGCAAGTGGACGGAGTGCTTGTATTCTGTGGATCCAGTGACATTTGATGCACACAGAAAATCTGACACAAAGCGCTCTGAGAAGGACAGGAAGGGAAGCACACAGGTGACCGATAATGATCGTGATCATACTGCATGCATTTGATTTGACATCTTATTTGTTGCATTTATTAACATTAATCAATGTCTAATGTAATGTGCTGTACAAATGTTGCTGACGTGCAGAATCGGGGTCTTTTGCAGAGTAATAATGCGGATGAGGATCCGGATGAAATGCCTCCTCCAGAAGCAGAGACAGTGCAGGTGATTCCAGGAAGTGAGCTGATCTGGAGGATATCACCGCGACCAGACAACTCCAGAGAAGTGTGCAGAACATACTCGTCTTATTATGATGTGATCCATTACCAAACATCAAATAATCACCATTTTAGCATTGAATATTATTTGGGCTTGAGATAGGCACCAGTACTCTTTTAGTGAACACTGGTCATAAAGTAACTTTCTATTGAATTGGAATCTGAACCACAGTTCATTTTCTTTATTAGAATTAATTTGTGCCTCTGATTCCTTGAGATTCATTTCTGGTATGAGGTCCCTATTAGAGGGGTTTGTATTTGCTATGGGGCTTAACTTCATTAATGAATTGAATTAATTGGTAATGAAAAACAACAGGACACTGGCCCCGCCCCCAGACCTGTACCTCATCTTACATTTCATACAGTGGACTGCTGACAGATATGATGCAGTTATGGCTTAATATTCAAGATATTGGGGCAAAAAAGCTCCTGTATGAGTTTACCCACCCCTCTTAGTCAAACTAAAATATATGTATAAAAATAAATATGCCTGTTTTATAACATATTGTTACTCAATTTCTCTCTCTCTCTCTCTCTCTTTCTGTCAGTACTATGCGTTCACATCCTTCGCTCTGCAGCTGAATGCGCTGGATGCAGAGATGGAGCGAGTTCTTCCACAGACAGACTGTCGTCTGAGGCCTGACATCAGAGCCCTGGAGAATGGAGACATAGGTACATCAACCTCTTACTGACTTATGATGAAATACATTCATTCAACCAGTAAACTCACACCTACTGTAGTTACACTGCAGATTCATCTACAGTCTTCACAACAAATCCAATGCTTCACGTCATCTTCAGCTCATGCATTGCTCTAGCGTTTGAGCTACATTTTGAACATTGTCATTAAGGAATTTAAACAACATGTGTGCATATGTGTTTGTGTGTTCATTTAAATAAAGGTTGAAATAAAATAAAGTATAAATATTATAAAAAACCGTAAACTAAGTGAAAAAAACTAAAAAAATAAAAAACGAAATCGTAATTAAATAAAAAATCTAAAACTAATAAAATGACAATTTGTGCATTCTCTTTGTGTATTTTGGTAGACAATGGTGCCAGCAAAGCCAAGAGAATGGAAAAATCTTTTAATTATTTAATTACTATTTCGTTTTTATTTTTTATTTTATTCTTTTTTTTCACTTAGTTTCCATTTTTTATATAATATTTATACTTTATTTTATTTCAACCTTTATTTAGATGAACACACAAACACATATGCACACATGTTGTTTAAATTCCTTAATGCAAATGTTCAAAATGTAGCTCAAACACTAGAGCAATGTGAAATAGTAATTAAATAATAAAAAAAAATGTGCATTATCTTGGCTTTGCTGGCACCATTGTCTACCAAAATACACAAAGAGAATGCCAAGAGAATGGCCAAACTGTCATTTTATTAGTTTTAGATTTTTTTAATTATTTAATTACGATACGATTCGATTTTTAATTTATTTTATTTATTTTTGACTTAGTTTACGTTGTGGATGAATTTGCATTGCTGTTGTTTCCAGATGCAGCCGGTGCAGAGAAGAACAGACTGGAGGAAAAACAACGAACGGCTCGGAAAAATCGCTCCAAATCAGACGAGGAATGGAAAATAAGGTCTGACAAGAGTTAATAATCACTGATACCGATGGGTGAAAGTACATAACCAGGGGTCTTCTTTGTTCTGAAATGACTGTATAAGACTTAGTTTTAGATTCAGTTATGTAAGGAAAGCAAAGAAATTTCACACTTAACAATTAACAAGGTAGCACTTATTTTTTACAATCACTTGGTAATAAATGGGTACTTACATGTAGTCACTCTATATTTCCCTTTACTTTCCTAAGTAACACCGTAAGTACACATACTGTAAAATAAAGTGCAGTGGAGGGAGTAAAGCCAGAATTGGGATACACTGTGATGATGATCTGGTTCTTTATCAGCATTTATTGGTTTGTCTGCATGTATGATTATGTTGGGGATGGACAGACATGATTGCATTGATCTTAACTTTAATGTCAAACTCATGTTCACATGCAGGTGGTTTCATCAGGGGCCGAACTCTTACACCGGAGCCCCAGACTGGCTGTACACCGGCGGATACTGGGACAGAAACTACTCACACCTGCCTGACATATACTGACCTCAAACTACTGCAAACATCTGGAGGAACAGAGCCTCTACACGTATATAAATGAGTGTCTGTTTTGGTGCTATGCCCTGAATATGATGACACAGTTAAGTCATCACGGCATACAGTAAGAGCACAAGATCTAACATGAGCTTTATCTTTTAGACCGTTCAAGTGTAGTATTAATTTATATTCAATAGATATGTGAGATAATGCATGTAACGTCATAAGAATTTGTGAAAACATTTGTAACATTCGGAAACTTAACCAATTAATATGTATTATTTTCATATAACTAGATATAGGAGTGTTTTTCTTACAACTAATTTGAATAGATTAGAGTCTTCTTTAAAAGAAAGAATGATTTATATCCAAAAATATGAATATAAAATATGAAGAGTTCATAGACAAAAAACTGTAAGTCCATCTGTGACATTTGAGTAAATTTTATTATTATTATTATTATTATTTTAAATCAGGCTTCTATAAAAAATATATATTTTTCAACAAGATACGGAATTCAATAACTGACTAAAAAAACTTTTATTTGCCATTAAAGTGAATTTACTGAATCTAAAAGCTTCTTAAAATGCTCATTTAAAAGAAAAAGTGTTTGTGTATGGTGTACAGACACTCTTAAAATAGACTGAATTTTGAAAAGATTTGCTGAGGCGTGTTTTGGAAGGTCACGCAAAATCTGCTTGTGATTTAATAAAGATGGTGGTCTGTTGCATTTATGCATCAAATATCTGTGATCTGTGACATCAGAATGAAATCATAACAGGAATATTTAGCGAAACATGCTCTTGTTGTGTATATGTGCATTAAACAGCTGCGTCCTGAAAATAGCACATTGTCATGTAAGCTATATTTTCCACAGAACACTTAAGAGTTTATTTACTGTTAAATAAAAGGCTGTCTGAAAATTAAAAGTTTTGTGTGTGTGTGTGTGTGTTTAAATATAAATTATACTGTATGTATAAATCTTTTGAAAGCATGCCTGGTCCTATTTCACCCTTTTGAGAAATCTAATTTTGCATAAAAAAAGCTTATTTTAGGAACAACGCAGGACTATAAAGATGCATTACAGTAAAGCTCTGTGTCTGGGTGACCACAATTTGGATCACACCACTTCATAAATCATCACTGATGAATCAATCTGTAACATAATGCACGCTCTCTCACATTTGTGAGGCAAAAATACAAAGTGGTAAAATCAGCTTTAATTTGCTGCTGTATTTTAAACAACAAAAAAGTTTTATGATAAACTAATCAAAATGATTTTAATGCTGAATTATTATCCCTCCAGTTGTCATTATAGTGGTGCAGTGACTGGGACAGACTTCGTGCATCAGCTCTGTTCATAAAGCCATGATTTAATCCTGATTATGTGAAGTAAATCACCTCTCAAGCAGGTTTGTGCTTAAAATTCACTTTTACTGATCTATGGCCTGACAACATCTCATCTGACCAGTTTACTGTTGTTCTGCAATCATTTGACTTGCACCTGTCACTGAGGTGAGTGTGAGTCTAAAAGTGTCCTGTTTAAGTGCCATCGGTCAAACCCATTTTGAAATCAGACACTGTGTTAAAATAGAAATGGTACTTTAAAATCTTTTGGCAGTCTCCTCCTCCCGAGTCAGGTGTCATATTACACAATGCATCACGTTCTTTAAGAATTACACCTTTTTATAATCTTGACAAAATACATATCGTCCGAAAGGTCTCAAGATTTCATATTTGGTGGTTATTTAGTTTTATTTGCAGAGATATTTAGACATTTGTGACAGAAAAATGCATTAAAATTTTTAATTGGCACCCAGTGGCTGTTTGTGGAATAACGCCCTAATAAAAATAAAATTTCACAGGAACCTCAATTCTTTTCATATCCACTTTGTAAATCATATCCAATTTGGAAGCCTTTAATTTGAGCCATTTTAGATTCAAAAAAATATTTTATCATTTATTTTATATGAACAATGCATTTTCTTTACAGTAAATTTAAACTACTTTAACTTTTTGATACTTTAATATTTTGAAATGATTCCACTTGTGTAATAATTTGCAGATTGTCTTCTTTAAAACATTTTTTAATGTGTTCATGAATAATTACAAATTTAGGTTTGGATCGTAAACTTTCACATCTATGTTCAATAATGGGGGGGGGGGACTTAAAGGGTTAATGTGGTCATAAATACATTCAGAGTCTAAATAAAAGCACTTCTTGTTGAGAAGAGTGAGTAATGGATTGCCCCTGCATTAAACTGGAAAATGAATGCACTAATGCAGATTAACACACTTATTTTGAATAATAGTGACCAGACACAAAATTAAAAACGTTGGACAGTTTTTCTTTTTATTACCGTATGTTGGTGATCTTTTAAAAGCGGTTTGGAGTATAACATCTGTTAGTGCATATGTCTGCTTCACCTTTCTTACATCATCTTTAATACATGTCATCTACACAACAGTTCGGGGAGCGTCCGGCCGTGAACCCGCAGGACTCGTCTGAGCCGCATGATTTAGGGAGCTTGAAGTTGAATGGGACTACAGACGCTCTCATCAGATGGCACTTTCGGTGCATCCCCATCACAAGTATCCCTCCCGACGAAACTGTTCCTGCAAGATATCCTTGTACTCGTCAAAGCCTCCGTCCACGCGGTGAACTCGCCCCGCCTCGCACACCCAGAGCTCCTTACAAACCATCCGGATCAGGCGCTCGTCGTGGGACACCAGAACCACACCGCCCTGACAGAGAACCAGTTTACCAGTTACAGTCAAAACAAAAACTATTCAGAAGCCAGATATCATTTTTGATTTTTTTTTACTAGTGGATGCAAGACATTATAGTTCATTTATGTAAGAGAGGATAGCACAAATTACACTATGAAATATTATACCCAAACAATTCTTCATATAGTGGACTACCAGAAAATTTGATAAATTATTCAGACACTAGAGCATGTTTTGTGTTTATTAAATGCTAATGCGATCTTTTTCCACCACGGACTGAACAAACATGTCGACACGAGAAGACTCTGCTCTTACTCTGAACTTGTTGAGGGCTTTTCCCAAGGCTTCAATCGTCTCCATGTCCAGATGATTCGTCGGCTCGTCCAGAATGTAGAAGTTGGGGCTATAATAGAAAGTCAGATTCGTTAACATCTGTCAAAACGAGGCACAGAATGATTAACTGAGGTTTGGAAGATGCAAATGAGTGTCTTTCAGAAGGTCAGTCTGTGAAAATCTGGGTGTAAATGAGGGTTACAGGCAGAGTATTACAGTTAACAAACTAAAACACACAAAATTTGACATATACATACGCACATACACACCTTATGTTATAGCATAATATTGCATATTTATAAATGCACAAAATATAATTAATTTAAATAGCAACAATTAAGCATCAAACAGATTAAAAATTAATGAACAAAAATGATAGTTGCATGATACCATAAGAAAACTAGTTAGAAGCAGCAGGAGCAAAAGCATGCGCCCATGAGAGTGTGTTGATGTGTGTTTTACCAGGGCATGGTCATCTGAGCGAAAGCCACACGACTCTTCTGTCCTCCTGACAGACTGGCGACGGGCCGCGTGGCCAGCTCCCCGGTGATGCCATACCCTCCCAGCTGATGACGGTACTCCTCCTCTGTGTGACCTGATGCATGAAAACAGCAGTGTTCAGCTGAACCTACTTCAGATTAGCAGAAGTAGCTATTTATTTTTATTGCTACGTCAGCATCTATGGCTTCCCTAATAGTAGACAGTTCATTCAAACAGAAAACATACCGTTTACTATAAATACAATTTAAAGATACTATGCATCAGCCGTGCATTTAACTTCCATAATGTGTCATATTAGAGAAACTGAACATTCGATTGCATGTAGCAACAAAGAGCTAGAATAACCGGTCATCATCACAGAGACTGTCTCAGTGTGTGGCTGTGAATGATGTGACTAATATCTTCATTACTGAACAGGACTTGAGTTATCAGAAGTGTCTCTGTAGGGGTCAGCGATGTAATCCTGATGATTTCTGATGAGGATGTAAAGTGCCAATTTGAGGAATTACCAGGGAATCTTTTGAGCAGCAGTTCTATTGAGCAGACATTCAGATCCAGCTGATCCACGTGATGCTGGCTGAAATAACCGATCTTCAAGTTTCTGTTTGAAAAGACAAAGGCATAAGTAAGAGGCAGACAGAGAGGGTCTAGTGTCGTCAGCGTCAGAGTGAGGCTCACCTGTGAGCGTATCTGGTGCCATTGACAGGCGTCAGCTCTCCCATCAGCAGCTTCAGTACAGTGGATTTACCAGCTCCATTCTCACCCACCTACAGACAGACACACACATACATACATACATACATACATACAACCAATGGATGAGTGCTCTCGAAAACCAAACCAAAACAAACCAAAAAGAAACTAACCAAATCAAAAACCAAAATAAACAAACAAAAAAGTAACCAAAATATGATACATGGATTTCATGGATACATGGATGAATGTTAAACATGATCAAAACTTTGCCGTTAAACCAGTTTCCCTTCTTCCTTTCATTGCAAAAACACTTAAACGAGCTGTGTTCAACCAAGTCTCCGCCTTTCTCACACAGAACAACCTCCTCGATAACAACCAATCTGGTTTCAGAAGTGGACATTTAACTGAGACTGAATTGCTCTCAGTTGTTGAAGCTCTAAGACTGACAAGAGAGGAATCCAAATCATCAATACTTATCTTGCTTGATCTGTCCGCTGCTTTTGACACAGTTAACCACCAGATCCTCCCGTCAAACCCTCCTGACAAAGGGCATCTCAGGAACCATACTCCAGTGGTTTGAGTCTTACCTATCAGATAGGTCCTTCAAAGTATCTTGGAGAGGTGAGGTGTCCAAGTCTCAACATGTAACTACTGGGGTGCCTCAGGGCTCAGTTCTTGGACCACTTCTCTTTTCTGTCTACATGGCATCATTAGGTTCTGTCATTCAGAAACATGGCTTTTCATACCACTGCTATGCTGATGACACTCAACTCTACCTCTCATTCCATCCTGATGATCCGACGGTAGCTATTCGCATCTCAGCTTGTCTAACAGACATTTCTTCCTGGATGATGGACCATCACCTTCAACTCAACCTTGCCAAGACAGAACTTCTTGTGTTTCCAGCAAACCCATCGTTTCATCACAATTTCACCATCAAGTTAGACACATCAACCATAACTCCTTCAAAAACAGCCAGAAACCTTGGAGTTATGATTGATGATCAGCTAACTTTTTCAGACCACATTGCTAAAACTGTCCAGTCCTGCAGATTTGCTTTATTCAACATCAAGAAGAAAAGGTCATTTCTATTGGAACATGCTAGGCAAGGCAAGTTTATTTATAAAACACATTTCATACTAAATGATAATTCATAATGGTGATAAAGGCATGAACAAGTTTCTCCAAGTCTTGACTGGAAACAAAACATCTAATTCTTGCAATAGTTTTTAGATGATAGAATGCTGATTTAGTTACTGCTTTGACTGCTTTGACTACTGAAACTAAGGTCCGTCTCCAGAATCACACCAAGATTCCTGACACCATGAGAACATCATCTTTGTTTCCAAATGCAATGACTTCAGTTTTTTCCTTGTTAAACTGAAGAAAGCTCTGGCACATCCAACTATTGATTTCATCAATGCATTGTCAGAGAGAGTCAATGGGGCTGTAGTCATTTGGAGATAAGGCTAGGTAAATCTGGGTATCATCAGCATAGCTGTGATAGGCTATTTCGTTCTTTCTCATTATTTGACTTAGTGGGAGCATATACAGGCTAAACAAGAGTGGTGCAAGAATTGACCCTTGTGGGACTCTGCATGCTGCACAACTCCTTGTTTAAGCTCTTGTTCTGTCCAGGCTTGACTATTGCAATGCTTTCTTGGCAGGTCTTCCAGCCAGTTCTTTCAAACCTTTACAATTAATCCAGAATGCGGCAGCAAGATTATGATTATGATAATGAGCCGAAAAGAATACACGTCACACCTCTGTTTATCAATTTGCACGGGCTCCCAATAGCTGCTTGCATAAAATTCAAGGCATTGATGTTTGCCTACAAAACTACCACTGGCTCTGCACCCATTTACCTAAATTCGAAAATCGATTGCACAATTGATAGGACCAACCCAAAAAAGTTTCGAAAATGAAAAGAGGGAATCGATTAATTTTAAAAGAATTAAACAATTAAAAAATATGACAGCGACCGGCTTTTGTGATGGAAAATTGGCAGTAATACCGCCACCTTGCGCAGCTGTACCTGAGTGTCCCTGGGACATCAGTGCGGTCGGAGCGCATCTTCTCAACAGCTGGACATATAGTAAATAAAAAACGCTCTGCTCTGGACCCCGGGAATGTTGATCGACTTGTTTTCCTGTCCAATATATTTGTAATGGTCCTAACCTTTTTGTGCATTTCATTATGCCTGCCTAGTGCTGCCTAGCCCAGCTGTCGGTTACGTTCAATAAAAAAACACACACGGCCTGTGCCTAAATCATAAATGCAGCCGGGTTGAAGTCTGCAGTGATGTTTTTCTTTTCTTATGGCAGCCGTCCCCTCTGCATATACATTTTTTCGAGAATGTTGCACTCCTGTTGCTGTTTGTTATTCTGCACGAAACTTCATGCCAATAAATAAGAAATATTGCTGACTCTTTTCATTCGAACGGTATTTGACGTTGAAAAAGGAAACTTTTTTTAGACATTATTTTACAATCAATTCAATGAACACTTATGTCTTAACAATCAAAAATGATTTTTTCACAAAAATGACAGCACTACAGCCTTATGTGCCCTCTAGAAGCTTGCATTCTGCAAGTGAACGTGGCTTGATTGTGCCATCCCAAAGAAGCACAGTCACTTTCACAGACTTTTAAATGTTCCTCCTGGTGGAATGACCTCCCCAACTCAGAGCAGCTGAGTCCTTAGTCATCTTCAAGAATCGGCATCTCTTCCATCTTTATTTGACCCTCTAACTTTAACACTATTATAATTCTATTCTTAAAATAATAATAAAAAAGACCTCTAACACTAGCTTGCTCTATTCTTTTTCTATTCTATCTGTAGCTAACTGAGACTTGTTATAGCACTTATATATCATTGCTCTTTTGTTGTTTTGGATTGCTTCCACTGTCTTCATCTGTAAGTCGCTTTGGATAAAAGCGTCTGCTAAATGAATAAATGTAAATGTAAACCTGTTTCCCACAAAATGTCCTGCACACTTGATTGATAGTTTAGAGTTCTTTACCATTTTTTTTTTCTTTTCTTTTTTTCCCAGTAAAAGCTTTTATGTAAACATTTCCAGCTTCCCCAGGTTTACATTCTAACTAATTTTGTGCTTTATATACTAAAAATTATTCTTTAGCACTTCTTAAGGTCATCTAATCGTACTCAACTCTGCTGTTTTTGGACACCATTAATATATACAAACTAAAACTCACTTTTAACATTCGATCTCTATATTAAAAAAAAAAATTATTTGGTCACCACTTGTGTGCTAGTGTATGAAAGATGGTTCAAGTGTACTACAAAAGGTGACTAAATACATTTTTATACATATGTACACAATATATAAAAATGATGTATACATACCACACATCATACATTATCATAACTATGCCAGCAAATGTCAGACCTCCTATTGTAAATACTTACGATGCAAATGCGAGACTCCAGATCAGCCGAGACGCTGAGGCCGTTGAAGATTCGCTGGTCAGGATTGTAGCCGAACTCCACCTCATCCAGCTGCAGGATCGGAGGAGACAGCTTCTCAAAGTTATCCGGGAAACTGTAGGGAGAGCAGAACAAAACTCTGTTTCACTTCTGAGAGGAGTCCGTTACACAAATACATACAGCGAAACTCACCGTAAGACGGCTTCAGACTCCTTGACTAAGGGCTTGAGTTCAGGCCTGTGAGACACACACACACACACACACACACACACACACACACACACACACACACACACACACACGGTGAGCCTACAGCGAGTGTGTTTGATCAGTAATGAACATGTGTCAGGGATGTCACACTTACAGTTTCTCCAGCAGCTTGAGTTTGCTCTGCACTTGAGCGGCTCTGTTGGCATTATATCTGAACCGGTCAATAAACACCTGAGAGACACAACATTAACAGAGGATTCAACTGGACTGCTTTCAATTATATATATATATATATATATATATATATATATATATATATATATATATAAAAATTGTATATTAAGAAAATATTGTGTAAGTAAGTACTTTTTCAATTCTGGTTATTCGTCATCAGTCAATAAAAAAACCCACTTTGATCAAAGAATGCTAACAATATTATCGACACAAGCAGACATCAGGAATTATTTAGACCCCTGCAACTTTCTTTTGAAATGTTATGTTGCAGCTAGGGCTGAAGATTAGGAGGGAAATTAAATACAAAATTAACTGCTGCAATTTTCCAATAATGTATCATAACTGTGATAAAATAAAATACAATAAATAAAGAATAATAATAAAAATAAAAAAAAAGTTTATTTTGCATTTGTAGGGCTGCAACATCTGGTCAATTCTGTGATTTTATATTTTATTTATTTATTCATTCGCTTTTTAATGCCATGCCAGCATCAAGGCTATTTCAACTGTTATCTCAGAATAAATTACACAAGATATGCAATTAACAAAAAGTTATAAAAAGACATTTTAGATCTACAGTGGCCAAAATAAAAAAAAATCTTGAATATATTCAGGTGATAGGTCTTTAAATAAATCCGTTAACACCCACCTCTGAATAAAACCTGGTCTATTTACATTAAAAACAGTACAATGATAAAATACGCTTCACGGTCATTTTAGTTTTTATGATTTTTAAACAATATGGTTATATAATTCTTAATAATAATAATTATCATCATCAAAAAAAAGCTAAATAAGACAGTCAGGTTTATATTGACTGTAAACCACACTGTGAACGAACACTTCACTCAGAGACGCAGCACATATATTTGAGTAATTAAATCACAGCTTTTGTGATTTCAGAAAAGCACCGAGCCAAATTGTGATTTTGGTTTATTTTCTATTAATAGTGCAGCCCTAGTTGCACAGAAGTGAATCCATACAGAAAAAATAATGAAAGTATTGTAAGGACTTGGGTTTCCTCCTCCTCCAGAGCTGTGGTCCAGTTCTCCATCAGTTGTGTGGATGTGCTCTGGTACCTGTATATGTTCTCTGTACTGTAACTGAGCTTCATATTCTCTCTGCTGGTTCTTCAGTCGGTCTTCTTTCGTCTTGATGAAGTTCTCGTAGTCTCCGCGGTAGCTCTCCAGCCGCTGCGAGTGCAGGTGTATGATGTCCGTCACCACCGCGTTCAAGAAGTTACGGTCGTGAGACACCACGAGGATGGTGGACTGCCACGTCTACACAAACAACACTTGCATTAGTGTGTCTTCCCACACTGTAGAACCAGTTAACGCCACTGCTTCAGCCATTAAAGCAGACTCGTCTGGCCGTCTGAAATATACTTACTTGTAAATAGTTTTCCAGCCACAGAATGGCTCGGACGTCCAACATGTTTGTGGGCTCTGAACAGAAGAGATTAATAGAAAAGCAGTGATGTAACTCTATCAATATTTAATATTTCCCACCATACTGTGTTCATTTTCCTCACCATCGAGTAACAGCAGATCAGGCCTGGGAAAACAAATCACAAAACAGAAAAAAAACGAATCACTTAAGCAGTACTGATTAGTTAAGTGATAATAGTTGTGATAATCGTAATCTAATTTGCAATAAAAGTGCACTATTATTTAATCAACGTTGTTTTTTATTCTGAATAATAAACTTACCGTGCGAACAGGGCTCTTGCTAAAGCTAACCTCATCCTCCAGCCTCCAGAAAACTCCCTACAATAAACACACGGACAATAATAACCACTGCAGACGTGTAGAAATCAGCCTGTTTTCATTTCTAATGTTTCTTGTTTCTGAAGAGATGTGGAGAAGACACTTATACGTGATTATTACTGCATGGCTACACACTCACTTGGTTGTTTGCTGTTGCATTGCGGCCGAAAAGCCTAAACCAGCGAGAATCACAGATGCTCTGAAAGAGAGGGAAACAAATCATTAATGAATATTGTATGATCTTTTCATTCGACTGCTTGACTACGCTTACACTGCTTTGTGTCACGTTCTTACACCTGTCTGAAAACTGCAGAGTAATTCTATTTTATCTGATAATACACACAAATCAGTTTCTGCTCACCTGGCCGGCGCTTTATCCGCTTCGATTTCTTCCAGTTTCGCATAAATTTCCGAAAGACGAACACTTTCTAATCCATCCGCACTGAAAGATTAAAGACAGAAACATTAGATTCAATGACAACCACAATGTGTTTTGTGCTTTTAATCTTGTTCATTCATGTTTCTTTGCATGAGCTCTGTTCTGTACGCTCCAATATTACTTTCAGTTGATGATGAAATGATCAGGTGCTTACATTTAACACCTGTTTGCTCTTTATATACCAAAACGAAGAGTTATTATAGATTATAGACTATGTTTTTGAGTTAAAATCATCTTAATGCAGGATGTGTTTCAGGTTTTGTCTTCTCCAGATGTTCACTGATGGACTGGAGCGCTGTGGATTATTGTGATGTTTTTATCAGACTCTCATTCTGACGGCACCCATTCACTGAGACACTGATGCAGTGCTACATTTCTCCAAACCTGACGAAGAAACTAACTCTTCCACATCTCTGACGGTCTGAGGGCGAGTGCATTTCCAGCAAACGTTCAGGTGTGTGTGAAGCAGATTAAAGACATGATTGTGTGTGACGTACGTTCCGTTGGCGATGTGTGCGTTGAGCGTGCGCTCCTCCTTCAGCAGCTCCTCTCGAACCGTGTCGCTCTCTAGGACGCTCTGCAGGGCCACGGTGTCGTCTCCGGCCACTTCCTGCTCCACGTGCAGAATAGAGATGTGCAGAGGGACCCTCAGGCTGCGGCTCGCCAGCATCTTCAGCAGAGTGGTCTTCCCGAGCCCGTTCCTCCCGATGAGACCGTAGCGCCTCCCGCTGGCCAGAGACAGCTCTGCACCCTGCAGCAGACACCTGTGAACACACACACATGCTGCGAACACACTCCTGCTTCAACATGCAGTCAAGTCACGAGAGATTCACATGTGTGACCCTGCAGCCAGTGTTTCTGATGCTCGTCACTGATTTCTCACCTCTCCCCAAAAGACACGTCGAAGTTCTCGATGCGGATGTCGTAACTTCGATTCTTCCCGGACGAATCGACGCGGTTTTCTTTCTTACTGCTCGCCTGACTGGCTGAGGCCTCCTCCAGGACCCTTTAAAACACATCCAGACACAACGACACCAGCCATCAGCCATCCACCCACCTCCACAAACTCAAGATCAGCAGTACTCACAGTGGAGACGGTGAGGATTTCTGCGAGTCTTTCTCGTTCCTGCGCTCATGCTTGGCTTTCAGTTTGGCTTCAGCTTTCTCGAGTTTCTTGGCATCCACAGTCTAACAGAACAAGAGAGGTTAATAGAGATAAAGGCACTGGACGCAGTAATCAAGAGGCAGACAGGAAGATCTCACTGTATTGGGATTCCTCTTCAGCATCCAGATCCCATGAACATCGTTAGCAGTTGATCCTGAAAGAGATCATCAGGCATTTACACTGAAGCTTCATTCACGGTGGTGTATTTCTGCCAAAACCTGAATCAATTTCTTGTATGATTTATGCCATCTAGCTGTTGTGCATCATCACTAAAAGCCTATAATGAAGTGTAATGAGATGAAGACATTCACCTGCGTCAGCAGACACCTGTGATAACTGCACTGGAGCCTCCAGCAACACCTGCTGCTGTCCAGAGTCACATCTAGTGCTGACAACAACACATGATCATCAGGATCTGTCCTTATGTTCACATTCACTAACGCTCTTACACAGACAGAGACAGGGAACTGAAGCACTACTACAAATATAAAAGCTTAGACAAAACTACTTAAACATTCAAATGTTTAACTTCTGAGCATAAAATCTAGAAGACTTCAGCCATCTACTGGCCGTTACTGTCATAACATGATTCTGACCTGATGTATTATTCGCTAGATGGCAGCAGCACAGTGCTGTTGAGTTTAACCCATAGACC